>NW_027187340.1:8519367-8522562 GCF_028583685.1 Petaurus breviceps papuanus
TTCCTTCCTTCCTTCCTTCCTTCCTTCCTTCCTTCCTTCCTTCCTTTTATCCTTCTGTAAATGAAGGATCGATCATTATTCCCCCAAACCTAGCCTAGCTACCTCTAGTTTCTATGGGGAGGCTGGGTATTCAATAGTCCCATCCTTCAGAATGAGTACACTTTCCCAGGGGGAAAAATCCTGTTCTGGTTTAAGAGCTTTCCTTTAAAAGAGGAGAAATGAATGAGAGAGGATGAGCTACAGGGCATTTCTATTCAACAGCCTTCTAGTCCGGCTCCTAGCCTTAGCAGGGCTCCCTGCAGGTTATGGTCTGGCCTATGGCGTGTGAGGTTTGACAGACTCAAACACATTCTACCTCAAACCACCTATGAAGCTAGTTTATTTCTCTCCTACAAGTCTGAGGTCATTTAAAACACCCACTTATCTCCTTCCCTGGTGGAGTGCTCCTCTGGGGTAGTGTAGGCATTTCTTGGCATGTATAACCAATCTGCTTAGTCACTGACGATCTCCTCTTTTCTCTCAACAAATGACAGTGATATGCTGTCTTTTGTCTATAAAGGTAGCTTCACTGACCTGGGTCACAATCAGCAAGGAGGAGTCTCTTGGAAGCAAAATCTCAAACATCCAGGCAACCATACTTACAAGAGAGATGTTAAGAGGGCACAAACTCTTTAGTAATAACTGAAGTACAAAAGGGCACCCAGAGAGCTTTCCCACCTTGCTTGCAGCTGGGGCTTCCTCCACTTAAATGCCCCCTAGGCCACTTGGGGACTAGGCTGAACTCCTGTCTTGTCCTGTTTCCCAGCCTGGCTCCTTCTACTTACCCCATCTGGCACAATTTCATGTATCGAACAGAGGCCTGCATATTTATAGCGACACATAAACATTAAATAATCATCATACCTAAGCACCCTGGGAAGAATTAAGGGAAGATTGTCAGCTTTAATTTGGAATTTTCTTGTTCTTTGTCAGTTTGGCTCTCAGACTTAAAGTCAAGAGAGAACAGAAACTGTCATTACTATCTGATGGCTTCTCAATGGCACAGAAGAAATTAGCCAGGGACTTCTCAAACTAGCTCCCTCTGGATGCTTCTATTGAGCACACCTTTCAGCAGTCTCAGAAAAGAGAATAAGCAGTGACTGGCTCAACTCTTTGCTAATATGGTGATGTAATCAAATCAGATTTTCATCCAAAGGTAAGGCAATTTCTTTTCACATGTTACACTGGGGACTAGGGATGTGGTCTGAAGGAAGAGGAGGGAGAGGAAGAAAAGGAGAAACAAGACCGAATGGGCCAAAGGTGGATGACAGAGGACTATGATAGCTTAAGCTATGAACCAGTGCTAGTTGGGAAAAGAGTGAGGTTAGCATATATTCAAAAGGCCACCACCAAATTCACTTAGATACACCAAACACATCACCTACAGTACAGAGGAAAGAATGATAGACTTGAGTTAACCTAGTTGAATCTGGGTTCAAATCATGCTCTTATGAGGCTGTATGACCCTGGGTAAATCACTTAACCTCTGAGCCTTAGTTTTTTTATATGTAAAGAGCAATAACACATTTCAGAGATGAAATAACAATATATGTGGAACCAAAACACGACATGAATTTTAGCTATTATTACTTATTTAAATCCAATGGGGCCTGGTGGTGGGGGACCAGATTAGATATCCATCTCACCAGGTAGCTGGGTTAAAGACAGAAAGAATCTCCTTTTGCTAACATAACCATACACCTTTCCCTACCAAGCAGAAGCAGTAATGTTGGCTGCTTAGCTATGTTCTCTGGCCCTACAAATAAGGAGCTCACAAAAAAAATCCAGTGTAGGAATCTGGAAATTATATTTTTACCAACAAGTAAATGGATTTTAATGCTTTGCTTACCCGTAAGTAATCTGGAAACTGTCAATGTGACAATTCTCATCAACACCAAATTCACTTGGAAGAAAAGTACTGTGCAATTATGGAAGGTCCTATGTTTCTAAGACAGACTGATTTTTTTTAAAAAAAGGTGACAGAATTTGGGCAAAGAGGGGAATAAGACAGATTTTCTACATCTCCCCTTTCAGGAAATGTGTAGCACTTTACGTGCTGGCAACTCATGGGCCTATCCAGCAATACCAATGCTAGTCTGCTGCTCTCTCTCCCCATCCCCACTAGCTTGCCCACCTCCCTCCCCCAACTTCAAAGCACATCTAATTATGGACTGAAATCCAATTTGGTGTTCATTAAACAGACTCCACCAATGATAGAAATTACAAATTGAGTCAAAATTATCCTTTGGAGGATCACTTCCTGATTATCTCATGCTCAATACCACACAAATGTTTTCTGACTACCACAATTTCCCCTCCAAAATATCTCCATTCTTTTCTTCTTTGACAATTATAAATGACTACTTACTGAGGCAAAAGGATTACTTTTTCAATTCCAATACTAAAAAGGACTCTTGTAAAATTTTCTCCTATAAAATTTTCTTTCTAAGACCTGAAATTCTAATTGATCTTTTCTTGGTACATTTTCTATTATTTTCCCACAGCTAAAAGCACTAGTTTTCACAACTTAATGATTTTGCAATTTTTTTTTCCTAATAGTACTTCAAAATGAAATGTGTCATTGTACAAAATGAATATTTATACTCTCCTTAGAAGGAAATATTAGATCTTCCCTATAACATCATTCACTCAGAAGAATTTATTATCTAGGGGAAGGGAGGGAGGAAGTAAGCATTTATATGGTGCCTACTATGTGCCAGGCGCTGTGATAAGCTTTTTTTTTATTATTAATATTATCTCATTGGCCTAGGAGAAATGGTATCTCACTTGGTCTCACTCACCAGCAGTGAAGGTGCTTATTGGAACACAGAACAAATAGAGGAAGGAAACACATAACTGGGAAACAAGAACCTACCTAGGGAACTTCTCTAAAACAGTAAGGAGTGTCTGACTAAATATGTATTCAGGTATATACACTGAAGAAAAAAATGGGGAAGGGGATACTGGCCTACAAACGCCTTGAAGGCAGAGTTTATCTCATCTGTCTTTGTATTCCCAGAACTTGGAATATAATAAGGACTAAATATTTGTTGTACTCAGTTTCTCAGATGTTTTATGTACAGCCCTGCATAGAGATAGGTGGAGTTCCTAATAAGAATATATATATATATATATATATATATATATATATATATA
>NW_027187340.1:8522662-8542064 GCF_028583685.1 Petaurus breviceps papuanus
ATTTTTTTTTTTTTTTTTAAAAGAGCTTTTAGATGTTCTATCATGGCCCTCAATATCTTTGAGAGTCAGAGCTAAAGGAATCACCTCCATTTTAAATCAATGGAGAAATAGAGAAACAAATCAGTTAAATGGGTTGCCAAAATCTGGCAATTAATCTTTCTTCTCTTGACCCTGAAATAAGGTTACTTCCCTTGGGTAACGTTCCAGTCCTGTGATCCTAAGTATCAGCTTTTATTTTTTTTCCCTAAGACAAATGAAGGCCCAGCATACACAGAAGCACTCTAAATGAGGATATTCAACTACTTAGTGTCATAACCAGAATATGATTAGGTGGTTTCCTGTCCATCAAGGATCCTAGAGAGACCCATCATTTGGCCATCATTATTCTTTGGGTGATGTATGTATGTGATTCATGGAACATCACTCTTCACAGAATGAAAGTTGAGAGCAAAAGACAGAGAGGCACATGGTGGCTGTGAGGAGGCAACCTTGTGTTTTGAAGGATGACTTGTGCAGAAGAAGCAGAATCAAGGATGTTATCAAAGAAATTCAAGATCAGGGAAAGGGTATCCCTTTCCCAGAACCAGGGATGGATATCCATAGGGTTCTACTGGCATCCATGCAACATCAAGATACATATAGGGAATACTGTGTAGAGCCCATGAGGCCAATGACAGATTTATGCAAAGAAGATATGAATAAGAATCACACAGAATGAGTAGACTTTGACAGGTTATGAGGAAATACCATCACTGGAAGGAACGATGAAATCAATGAGATCATAGCTCCAAAGTATTAAAGTCATCCCAAAAGGGGCTGAAAAAACATCTTCACCATGATCAACAATTTAAAATAAAGCTACTTCCCACAAATCAGGTATCTACATATACATTATAGATTATGACAGATTCATAAAGCTCTTCTCTGGTTAGTAAAGGAATACTTTCAGCAAGGAAAAAGCTAAGAGCCTCCTACTCTAATATTTTCTCTAGAAAAAACAAATAGAGGGAATACCCAATTTAAAAAGGAATTTCCCTAAATGACTAACATTAACCCATGGCAAGCATAGTCATGACCAATATAACTAAATATTCTGAATAAATCTGGTAGCCGAAACCCTCATCAATCAAAAATGTCTTTTTCTCAGAAATTTATTTGCAAGGTAGCTTTGGGAAACAGTATTCTCTCCCCTTTCCCCAACTAGAAATCTTCAAACTGGATGAGAGTTTTCTTGTTCAAGTATGGTTTGGATTGGAAAGCTTCTGAATTCCCATATAACTGTGTGATTCTAAAATCACCCAACTGGTTAAGAATGAGAAGATGAAATTTGAGAAACTCCTATGACATCTTTGAGCTAGAAAGGATCCTGTAGTTCTAATCTAACTCTCTTTTGATAGATAAAACAAAAATGAGGTTACATAGGAGTGAAGTTATTTGCCCAAAGTCACAAATGGTATCAGATTCAGGATTTACTGCATCCTGTACCATATCCTCCTCTAATGCAGATAATAAAGTAAAATACAATATATCTCGTTGCAGTGTTCATGAAAATACATCAAATTGTATTTAAATCTAAACTGATAGAAACAAATATGAATTTATATTGAAATGATTAATCAGTATTTAGGAACCTTTTTTCCCCCCAAGTGAACACAATCACATTCTGATATGAATGTTAAAGAGAACAGGAGAAACATAGCTTAGTAAATTGTAAGGCATGGATTTGCATATGATTACTGGAAAGCCTATCATATACCTTTAATATATTACAGGATAAAAATTCACAATTGCATCTCCACAGCTGTGCTGAGGCCATAGCTCTTAAGCTTCTTATGGCTTTTTTTCTCATAAAACCTATGGCTCTTCAAAACCTTGAATTATTTTATGACAATATTTCCCAGCCAGCATCCTGGGAATGATGCAGCCAATGGTGATGTCCTTGGCACAGCAGACTTAAGCTACCCAAATATTGGCTGTGATTGCTGCATAGAGTTCTGAAAAGGTGGGTGGGGATGCTTGTTTCCTATTGGCTTCTATTGTTGAGGCCTCTGCCCTAGATTGAACTAGGAAAGAGTTTCCACATTTCAATCTATCCTTAGGGGGGAATTGATCAGCAAATTTATATTGAATGACTTAAAATGTAGCAGGCTCAGTGCCAGGAATTGGGAATATAATGATAAAAAAATGAAAGTATCTTTGCTCCCTGGTAACTTACTTTCTATTGAGACTTTGTTGGATAGCCAAGACAGGACAAGTGATACTCCCCAGTTGATTTCACTCTACCACAACCAGTAATATGCAACGATTGGAAAAAAAAATGGGCATTACAGCATATTACAAAAGTCTTTGGACTGTGGAATTTTTTAAATAGGCAAAATGGACCACAAAAGATGTATTGTTTCACAACCCAGGTGGGGATGCTTGATTATGTGAATTATTAACAAGATAACATATTAAACTGAAAATATGTTAAGTTTAATCGAAAGCTTCATCTACAAACTGCTTACAGAAGGATTTGGTGGTTCTAGTCATAGTATACTTACCTCCTCTGTGTCTCTCTTATTGACAGTGGAGTCTAATGGCTCCTCAAAATCATTACAGTCTTATATTGAACATGTTATAGAAGAAGTATGAATTTTCATATGGGATTACTGTCTATTACAAACTACCTGGGGAATTCTAAAATCCATTTTTTCAATGAGCTTTATTTACACAACCAACCACAAAGAGTTACTGTTAGAAAGAAAAATGAAGTAAATATCTGCTTTGGGATTCAATTAAGTTCCTTGCTAAAATTAAAAGGTTTTTTTCAATTATGACAAAGTGGAATATTTTCCTATGGATATTTGTACTTCTTGTTCATATGGGGGAAGAAAAAGTCTGATCTGTGAAATCTTACTTTCTCAAGCTATTATGTGAATAATATATATTATATATGAAATATAACTTGGGAAATTTATCTTCATACACTATATAAGCTATATTCATATCTCCTGAAACATGCTTGATTTAATCTGACCCCACATGCTGAGCAGGGTTAGCACTTGAATGGAAGAAACTACATAAAAAAAATAAAATGCTTTTGGTGCTGCTACAGTAATCCCTGTCACTGTGTGACCGTTGCATTTCAAAGTAGGAGTGGATTATTTATATTTATTATATTTTTATTATTCATTTTTATTTATATTTTCCTTATAAGATGGCTTTTCTTCCCAAAATCATCAGAAAAATCCCCAATAATGATCCATATAATTTATTCCTTTTCAAATCTATGGCAGCTAGAATTTTGCCGACATAGTGTTTAAAACCTATAACTACATCTCTAACTAATATAAAATGAAAAGAATGATAAACATTGTAGCAGAGAGAAGAAGGCAAAATTATCACAGGCACAAAGTTAGGAGAGTCAGTAAAGTGACTGAATCTTTCATCAAAAAACTCACCTGCCAATAGAAAATGCTCCTGATCCTTTTCCCTTTCCAAGCCCACTTTTCTCGCTCATCTCCATTCCCCTAGAAGGTTCCCCTCATCACAGGACTGAGAGGATTTATTAGGTTATGCCTTGGTGAAGTATTCCACAAGGCACCAATTTCCATTGGAAACAGGAGAAGACAATATGAAAAAGGAGTAAGAAAAGAAAATGAAGGAAATGATTTTACGAGATAGTTTTTAAAGTGATGACTTTTTGAGGAGAAAAAGGTTCCTTAAAAAGGAAGGAAGAAATTGAGATTAAGGAGCCAGGTTTAAGCTGGCAAGAACAGGAAGAGAGTACTTGTGAAAATTCTTAATATTTTCTGCCCACCACCACCCCAGCCCCAACCCCACCCCTAGCTTTTTTTTTTTCTTTAGGTCTGCTTTCCTCCTACCTTTAAACTCTGGGCATATAGGTTTATGTTAAATTGCATCTTTTGTTTAATAATGTTACTGCTATTAAACAGCTCAAGGTTAACTATAAACAAGTAAGTGAATGCTGCTGGCAATAACCCAAATGACCCTAGATAAATATTTCAGTAATGATACAATAATTCCATCAGAACACACCCATAGACGCTGCTCTGTGTCCTAAAGAACCCAACGCTGCCAAACAGAAATTGTGCTAATACAGTTATCATCAACTCATGTTTGTTCAAAGCCATTAGAATACCTGTTCTTTTCTGTGACGCGAGGGCAGAAAACTCTCCACACTCCTCATTTCGGATTGTCTCTATGGCTTTGTAAATCTAAGCCCCTATGTTCTTTGTCCAGGGCAGGAAAAATAATACCTTCACAAATGACATGAGCCAGCAAATGGCACGCGGCCTAAGGTTGACTCAGTTACTAAAACAGATTGCTGTCACGGCCAGAGCCCATTGTGAGCTGATGTTATCTGTCACCTGAGTAGTTTTGAAACTAGTAGGAGAAATGCATGGTTCAAAGTCACCCCATGCTGATAGGTAGGGCTGTAACAAAGCCAGGCTCTTTTCCCAAGGGCCATTGTTTCTGTCCTTTCAAATGGGACTATATGATCTTTCCCAGTCCAGGTTAGAAACCCTGTACATGGATGATGTAAGTGTAGCCTTTATGGGCAGACAGAGAAATGGATAATGTTAAGAACACCTTTCAGTCTTAGCAGACTATATATACTAAATTAGGTGAAGAGCAATGAAGGATATAACCATGATTTTTAAAGCCTCATTCATATACCATCATTCATAAAATAATTCCCCCCTCCCCACCTTAAGATTTTTATAAATTGTGTACTGAGGAAGCAGAACCAAATAGAAAGTCTAACTCTGGGCATCTGGGGTCATTCACTCAGTCAATGAGCATTACCTAATTACCCACTATGTGTTGTGCTAAGCCCCTGAGGATACAAAGAAACACTTCTTGCCTTCAAGGTGTACACCATCTAATGGGGGAGACATCAAAGAGATGAAATACAAACAAGAAAGAGACAGGATAAATGAGAAATAATCAATAGAAGGTGGACTCTAAAATTAAAAGGGATTGACCAAGGTTTCCTGCGAAAGGTGAGATTTTAGCTGGGCCTTGAAGGAAGCCAGGGAAACCCTCCCTCTCCTCACTAGCAGCAGGCTGAACTGTTAGGGTATGCAGATGGCTTTTCATTGCTGGCAGGAGGTATCTTTGGTAATGTCATGCCTTTTCCCAATCTCTACCCTTACAAAGCTCTTCAGTGTTGCTGCTTCATCATTCAAATAGGGTTCAATGGTGGAGGGAGATTTCACAGGCTAAAGGCACACAGCTGAAGGGGATCTCAGAGGCTTTCTGGTCCAGCCCTCAAAGTTTAAGTGACAAGGCCAAGCAACGTTACACAAAGAGTGAGTAGCAAAGTCAAGATTTAGACTTATATATTCTCAGAATCCACTATACCCTTTCCTCTTCGATATGCTAACTCTTACTTTTCAACTTTTGAGATTCCTCATTATGTTTTCCTTTTTTTTTAACCTCTATTTTTGACTGTATCTGACCATATTTGACCATCGAACTTCCTCTCATTCCTCATTCTCACACTTCCATTCCTAATAAAAGCCTCTCATCCAAGTGAGGACCTTGTTGAATGCCAGTGTGACCATTTTTCCCCCTTCTTTCCACATGTATTTCTAAATACTCTGAGAGTGAGCCACTCCCTTGGACTAAATCATTCATTCTCCATTCCACTGGAAGACAGAATGTTCCTATTATGTGAGAAAGTTACACATAGGAAAACAAAATGTCCCCAGTGGAATTTACCATTGCAGATTCTTCAGTGTCATTTGATATAGGGACTTTTCCATATTCAATACTAGTTTATTGAACACTCACCATGTGCTTAGCCCTAGGAAAAATATAAAGAGGAAAGAAATATAGTTCCTTCCCTTCAGGAGCTTACAGTCAAGTAAAAGTGGCCAGAAGATATGCACAAAAAGCTATAAGGTAGATAATGAAAAATGATGAAGGAACAGCAGACTTCTGTGGGGGTATAGAGGAGGTAGAGAACATTTCTGGTTCAGCAGTGGAAGAATGGGACCAGCATGAATGAAGACAGAGAAGGGTCCATGGAAAAGAAAATATTTTAAATGGGCCTTGAAGGACAAGTAGGATTAAAATGTGTAGAAATTGGGTGATGGGGAAAATGATAGAACAATATAATGGAGGATTGCAAGGAGAGTATTTCAAACAGTTGGCATAGTATAAGCAGAGGAAAACTTCCACTCATCTGCCCTTCCAACACCTTAAACTTGATGTGACCCATGCTGAGTCCATTCATTCCTTCAACAAATATTTATTAAGATTATTATTATTTATATATTTATTAATATTATTATTATTATATTATTTTTGTGTACAGAGCCCTGTACTTGGAACTGAAAGAAGAAAAAAAATTAAGATGGTATCCCCTTATGAGACTAAGCTACAGGAAAGAAAAGGATAAGATGCAAACAAAATCAATCAAGAAGCATTAATTGAATGTCTATCATCTGTCAGGCTCCCTACTATGTGCTGGAGATAAAAAGATGAATGAAAAATAAATGAAAAAAATGAAAACAGTCATTCTCTTCAAGGAGCCAATATTCATAATGGATATAGTAGGTAACCCGGAGGGACTTAAGAGTCAGGAAGACCTAAGTTCAAATCACAAGCTGTGATGCTGAACAAGTCATAAACTCTGTCAGACTCAGTTCTGTCATGGGTAAGAAAGAGCACAAAGCATATACCTGACAAGGTCATTATAAGGATTAAAGGAGATGGCATATGTACAGTGGTTTGTATGCTTCAAAACATTACATAAATGCTAGCAAGAAAGACAACATATACATATGTGTGTAGGTACAGAATAGATGCAAGGTGATTTTGTGGAAGGTACCAGCAGCAAGGGGCACCAGGAAAGTCTTCAGGTAAGAGGTGGTGCTTTTTTCTGGTTTTTTTGGAGGGCAATTGGGGTTAAGTAACTTGCCCAAGGTTACACGGCTAGTTTTTTTGTGTGGGTGTTAAATGTCTGAGGCTGGAACCAAATTTGGGTCCTCCTGACTCCAGGACAGGCACTTTACTCACTGCGCCACCTAGACGCCCCAAGAGGTGGTGCTTTTATATAATGATTATAGCTGATGTTCTATAATGATGCTGGTGTTCAGTTGTTTTAGTGACCCCATTTGGAGTTCTCTTGGAAGAGACACTGGAGTGGTTTGCAATTTCCTTCTTCTGTAACATGAGGGGATTAGAGAAGAACATATCTAAGAAATGTGTTAGCTCAAAATCTATGAGCCTTCATGATCTTCTAATCCAGAGAGAAGAAAAGATTTAGGGTTTTTTGGAAAAGATAAGCTCAGTTTTGGATAAGTTGTGTTAGAGGTGCCAGTGAGATACCTCTACCTCTCTGGCAGAGGCAATATCAACCCGAATCTCAATGGAGAAACTGAAGCTAAAGACAGAGATTTGGAAGACTCAGAATCTCAGTCTGACTGGACCTCATAGGCAACCTGACTGCAACCAGTCACTGGCTGTGAATCCTTTCTACAACATTCTTCAAAAAGTGGTTATCCTGCCTCTGCTTGAAGATCTCCAGTAATGGGGAATTCATTAACCCACTTCCTGAGGTTGCCTACTCTACTTTGGGACAGCTCTAACTGATGTAAGGAAAAAACTTTCTGACAAGTCTACATCTAAAAAGTCTACCAACTGCTTCTAGCTCTGTCTTATGGAGCTAACCAGAAAGCCCACTGATAATCACTGAAGACTTTTTGGGCAATGCTTTGTGGCCATTTTCTCTTCCTCATGTCAAACATTTACAAGTTCCTCAAACAATCCTTGCAGGGCATATTATCTAGTCTTCTCACCATTTTAATTATCCTTTCCTGACATTCTCAGTCTTTTCTACAAATATTGGCTTACCAGGAAAGAGAACTATGAATTCTTTTCTGACCATAATGCATCTTACTTCAGCCTACACTTTTGGCTGCCATATGACCTTGTTGACTCATGCTAAGCTTTTAGTTACCAACTCCCCCCCCCCCCCGGTATTTTTCATGGGAACTGTTGGAATTGCCCATGGCCTCTATTCTTGTGAAGTTGAGGTTATAACTTTACATTTATCCCTAATAAAATTTCTCTTCAATTTGGTCTATTGTTCCAGTCTATCAAAGCCTTTTTAGATCTCGAATCTCTCAACTGATGCCTTAACTATCCCTCTTAGGTTCCTGTCAGTTGCATAGTTGACAAGCATATGATCTATGCCTTTGGATAATCAATGGATAAAAATGTTGAACAGCCTAGTCACTCCACTTGAGACTTCCATCCAAATGGCTATTGTTGTTATGTGTTTAGAGACAGTATCTGAAGAGTTGGAAATGAAATGAATGAAATTTCTGGGAGATGGATGGACACGCACACACACATACACACACACACAGACCAGATAGAATCTTGTGGAACACTTATTTTAAAAGGTCATAAAGAGGATGAAAAGTGAGTGAAAGAGGCAGAAAAGGATCAGTTAAAGAAGGAGTAGGACAAGGAGATCATAATCCCTGTGGACACATTGGCAGAGTGGAAAGGGTCCTGGTCCAGGGTTTACAGTCAAATGACTTGGGTTAGTGCTTGTGTGACCTAGGGCACATCGTAGCTTCTATGAGCCATAATGGTGGAGATAGATGTTTGACTGTTCCCAAGAGATCACTTGGTGCTCTCTTGTACATATGATCTTTGAACCAAATTCTACAGATGCTCCTATTTAAGTTGGATATTAGTATAGCTTATCTGATCTTTGTTTCCAGCTTCCATCCCTAAACACTCATAAATATGTTTTTCCCCTTGTTTTTGTATTTGGACAGTCTGTCAGTCAGTAATTCCTTCCAGCTCTAACATCCCATCAGTCTAAAACAGTCTTTATTGGAGCCTACTGGGTTAGTGGTACTAACTTAACTGTCATGTAAAGACTAATAACCACAAGATTAGAAAATATTAAAGCCGCCCTTTCCAAACTCTTCATCTAGAGCCATAGTTGGGAGACCATTTGCTACTTGGGACAAGTAGTCTTTTACCTCAAATAAGCAGAGAAAGTCATTGCTCAGTAAAGATTACTTCCTATCAAGCAGATGTGCATAGCTGATGCCATGCCCCTCAGCTATGTCACCCGCTGAATTTGTTTCATAGGGTTATGGTATTCAGAGATGGAAGGAACAAAACGGGGATCATTTAGTCTATCCTCATTTCACTGATAAGGGTACCAGGACCCAGAAAAGTGAAGTTACTTGTCCCAAATCATGGACTTAGAAGTCTTCTAGTATAGCTTCTCACCCCTATTTTTACAAAAGAACAGCCTGAGGTTCAGAGATATTAAGTGACTTACCCAAGGTCACAATGTAGTAATTGACATAGATAGTATTTGAACCCAGGTTCTCTGACTCAAAAGCCTGAACCCTTTCCATTCTACCACCGTGTCCCTGTCCCTAACCACATACGTGGTAAACAGCAGAATAGGCTTGGATAAAATTTTGCCTGGTGATCTGTTAGCAATTATTTTTCTGTTTTTCAGTCATTACTACTTAGAAATCTTGATCAAGTAATATAAGATAAAGTACTTTGCAAAACTTAAAGTGCTACCCAGTTCCCCATGGCCTTTTGAAGGCCATGTACATTAGATGTCTTCTCTCCATCAGGGTTCTCTGTTATGCTCATGGGGATCTGCAGGCATGTAGTCTCTCTGCCATTGGCTCAAACCCCTAACAACAGTATTCTCCAAATTCTAGGGATCTCCTGTACCCTAGTCCCATTTAACCACTTAACATTTAGATTAGGTTTTTAAAAAGGCATATTTGCTCTAAAGGTATAGCAAGAATATAGAGAAATTCTTTTCACTCCATTTATACTTCCATTTCTGATAAGGGTAGGGGGATTGAATTCACAGTTTACATCAGTTCCTTTATAGCATCGTCCCACTAAGTTTCAAGTCCAAGGTCTCCTTGGGTTCCTGTCTCTGTAGCTAGGTGGCTTGGTGGATGAAGAGTTTTCCTTATTGCTGGGTGGCTCATGGGACCTTCTATATCAGGTCAGACTGTTTCTGGTCATTGCTCCCTGACCCGAGTTCAAATACAGCTTCAGATACTTATTAGCTGTGTCACCCTGGGCAAATAACTTAAGCTCTGTTTGCCTTCATCTCCTCATCTGTAAAATGGGGATAAATAATAGCACCTACCTCCCAAAGTGGTTTTCAGGATAAAATGAGATAATGCTTTTGAAGTGCTTTCTAACCTTCAATATCTATAAAAATGCTAGCTATTTTTATCGTTATGCTATATAAATTTTGAGCTATTATTATTAGCTCTTATTTTGTCATTCATCTATATAACTTACTAATAGATGGCTTGTCCTAGTATCCTCCTATTAGGCCTTTTAATGTGATCCAGAGACAATAAAACTTTTCAAGCATTGGATGTAACATATATACATATGTGTGTGTATATATATATGTGTACATACACACTCACACACACATATCAAATTCAAGTGTCACAGCCCAAAAGAAGGTTGGATAATAGGGTTTCATCTTGGTTCAGATAAGCTTGAAGTTTCAAAATGAAATGTGACAATACAGATTATAACAAAAACTCACACCATAACACAAAGCTATCCAAAAAGGATTAATTCAACCTTTCACATTGTGAAGAAATAAATTTTTAAAAGCCAAAATTTTGCTAGAGTTCAAGTGTAGAAAGTTTCAGTTCAAAGGAAAGATATTTGGGGGAAAAAGTTATAAGTTAGCAAAAAGAGAGATTAAGAATATGGTTGTCATGGTAACTATGATGTTCACCACTGCAAACCATAATGTGTATTCAGTAAAATACCTTGGGATTTGCTTCTTTGGGATGAAAGACACACTATAAATACAAAATATTATCAACTGCAAAATAATAATAATAATAAAAATCTTAAAAGTCACTCCTGCCAATATCTTAGAAAATATGCTAGACTTTGTTCTGCATACAGTTAAAAGGCAATTCTGAGTTTCTCTTTCAGACTGCTGAAGTCTGAATTCCATTCATCATAGCTGCCTCTTGAGCTCATGTCAAGGATGTGCTGTGGGGTATGGACCCAGCCCCACAATCATGTGCCAATCCCTCTACTTTGTGATGTACTGTTATTATTATGAGCAGGATAACAATTTTCACTGGTCCCAGTTCTGGCTTCAGCAGTTTAGCAGATAGCAAGTACCGAACTTTAATATACTCAGGACTAGAAATAAGACTATGTACATTGGTAGCGGAGGAGCAGAGTAAGTTGGCAGACCTCAGAGAGCTAAAGCTGAGGGCAGTAACCAGGGAGAAAGGTGGCACAGTACATAGAAAATCGGGCCTGAAGTAAGGAAGACATCTTCCTACATTCAAATCTGGCCTCAGACTTACTAACCATGTAACCTTGTGTGATAGTGATGGCATTTAAAGTTTCCCCCTGTATTGGTTTGGTTTTCAAATTGATTGTGTTAAAACCCAGAGCTTGTTAATCCCACCTGTGGGATGGACTTGTTGATGTGAAAAGAAAGTCCTGAACTGGGAGGAGCTGGTGACGTAGATTTGGAGAGACAAGAGAGAGGCGGAAGGACTTTTTGGAAGCAGCACCCACGTGGAGGCAGAGAGAGAGACTGAGAAGGATTGCTGGGGCCACTTTGAATCGCCCTGGACTTTTGAGACCTGCCCCCTGAGCTGCCAAGGACTGAGGAGACATGGCTGTTTTGCTGGTACTTTGTCTGTCTGTTTTGATGTTGTTTTGCCAGATTTGTCCACTGGTGAAAGACTGTCCTGTTGAAGAAGTCCTGGAACCTGGCTGTTCGCTAAGAAGCCCTGAGACTGTCCTGCAGACAGAGAGTGAATACTGTCCACTGGTGAAGGACAGTGCTGTTGTTGCAGGGGTCTGGGAACCTTTCAGAAGCCCTGAAGAAGGATTTTCTTGTTGTATGTTTACAGAAATCCTGGGAGAGGGCTTTGCTAATGTTTTCAGGGGTTCTAGGACTGTTCTACAGACAGAGGATGAATTAATGAAGGGACTGGCAATATATCTTGTGGCCTTGCTAAGCCTTGTCTCCCCAGGAACTAAGATTGTTGAGAACTTGCCTCTAGTCAAGATGAAGAAAAGACCTCCATTTGGGTATTAAGTGCTGTGTTTAAACTTGATGTAACTCTGGGGTGGATTCAATTGTGATCCAGGGGTGGGGAACTTTTGACCTTTCTGTGCTCTGTGATTGAAAAATGAAGGTACTTTACTTATGTTTGGAAACTAATCTCCATTTGAGAAGAGGGGCTTTGTGGTGGACTAAATGAAGGTATAGCCTAGGGGTGGAGAAGTATTTAGACCCGGGATTTTGTAATTGATTGAATGATTGGAAGGTCCTGGGGTGGGGTAGTCCTTGGAGATTATTTAATCACATTTAGTAAATGCTGTATTTGGAATGATGTCATGTTTTGATCTTCTCTGTTCTTGGTTGGTCACTGAATAAAATGGAGAGCACCTATGCTGGTATTTAGAACCTGGGAAGTTGCCTTTCCTTGGCAATTACATTATAGTACACCTTGGGCAAGTCATTTAACCCTATTTGCCTCAGATTCCTCATCTATAAAATAACCTGGAGAAGGAAATGGCAAACCACTCCAGTGTCTTTGGTAAGAAAACACCAAAAGGGGTCACAAGGAGTTGGACATGACTGAAATGACTAACAAGAAGTCTTCCAGGGCATGGTCTCTGGTCCAGTGGCAAGATGACTGATGAGGAGATGATCTGAGAGTAAAGTGAAGCATGTTTGGGGCTGGCCTGATATAGTAGACCCCTTGATGCAAGGATTACATCAACTACACACCAACTACACACACTGCTGTAGAACTATTAGGTGCAACATTTCATCCTAGAGAATCTTGGAAATATACAAATAGGGTCATACCAAAAGAAACAAAAGCTGGAATCTTGGGATAACCCATTTTGAATTTTAGCTGCTGAATGAAAAGAATATTTTGTAGAATATATGAGAGATACTTTGTGTTGGCATGACCTTGTTCTACATCAAACATCTCAGTGAGACAGATAACGGTATAGCAACAAGCAGAATTTGTTGGCATAGGGCCTAACACACAGTAGGCACTTAACTACTTACTGATTGACTATGGGCAAGAAACTTGATTTCTTGGAGCCTCAGTTTCCTCATCTGTAAAAAGAGATACTTGAGCAATAACTGAGGATTTCAATTGCTTTGAAATTTACAAAATATTTAAATGTCTGGTGTTGTGAATACATGCAGCCTTCGTACTCTCTTATCAATAGTAAAGCCCATTTGTCACATCTGAGGTATGTGGTTTTTTTTCTTTATATACATTAGTGAGAGAATCACAGAAGTAACTTTGACACTTTTCATACTTTTTCTATTTAGCAAGTTCATATT
Source organism: Petaurus breviceps papuanus (assembly GCF_028583685.1). NCBI lineage: Eukaryota > Metazoa > Chordata > Mammalia > Diprotodontia > Petauridae > Petaurus > Petaurus breviceps. The sequence continues at coordinate 8,536,062 of NW_027187340.1, forward strand.
TTATTAATTACAAAAGCATTTACATGCATTCAAACCATAGCAATACACATTCTGCAAAAGGTACTTATTATGAGTCATCAAATGAAGCAGCTACTACTCTGTTGTAGCTTTTGGGAATTGAAAATCCAGTGGAAGGGAAGAAAACTCTAGTATTAAGTCTGCTTCCACATCCTTCTCCTTTTAATATGTAGATTTCACTACTATATATATATATATATATATATATATATGATACTTATATGGATTCATGAATTCCTTACAATAATAACTTGGTAGCCTTCCAAGGTTTGACACTTTTTTTTAGATACTTATAAATGAAATGAAACAAGTGACCCCTGGATAAACTTCTTAGTAGCTAAACAATTTTGCAACTGTGAGGACTGAGGGAATAATGTGTATACAGTAAGACTTCATTGAGTTGGAATAAAGGAAACATGTTTGATTTATAGTTTAAATAAATGCAATTTAATTAATTATAAATGCTATATGTGTTTTAAACCAAGGTACAAATGAGTAAAATAAAGTATAATAAAATGACAAATCACACCCATTCCCCCCTCCTACAATTCCTAATTACATATCATGAAGGTGTGACAGTAATCCAGGGGCCTTGTGTATTTGATAGATGTCTCAGGTGATAGAGGTGCTACAGTAGCAATATTGGTTCTGACTCTGCTCATACCCTGCTCTTGGCAAATCTATAGAAAATTAGGCTATCAATTAATTAACCAGCAAGGGGTACAATATATATATATATATATATATATATATATATATATATATATATTTTTTTTTTTTTTTTTTTCCTTTTCTTCTAACAAGTGGTCTTTCCTTCCTTCTTTATCCACTGGTCAAGGTTTTATAATATGATATAGCAGTTGTTAGTCTAGCCCAATTTCATGCCTACTTTTGCTCATTCATCTGCTCTGCCATGTTAAGTCTTGTTCTTATCCCAGCTCTTGTGTCTCCACCTCTGCCATCATAACTCTCCAAGATCTGTCAGGTTCTTTCTTTGTTGGTCCCAGTTTAGGATGCAGTAGCATAGCAGCAGCAAGGAACAAGTGGCCATTGCTAATGGTTTGTCCCAGCTCTTCCCCCAATGACATGAAATTATCTGGAATGTTGGACCACTGTTAGAGGAAGGGTCCTCTACTGTAGCAGGAGCTACCTTCTAAAAATGTCAGTCTGAGCACATCTACCTGACAACGCTTTAGGTTGCCAGGCTGGCAATGTATATCTCTTTCTCTCCCTCTCTCCTTTGCCTTAATCTTATGGCAAGAAGTTATTCAAGGGCAAGGGAAAAAGAGATTTGTGGGTCAGTACATACATATGACCTTCTCCCTTATGTGTCAAAATGACCTGTTTGCCTCTACTGAATTTCTAGGAGGAAAAAAGAACACTTGCTCCAAAGAAATGTAAGATTCTTCATGTAAGGGATTATTGAATTTTTGCCTTTGTCTCTTTTACAATCTAATATCTTGCACATAGTAGGTACTTCATAAATGCTTATTGGAGTGAACTCAGTGCATATAATAGGTCCTTAATAAATGCTTATTGAATGGAACTCAAGAATATTCCATTTCAACTTCTTTTTTGATAAGAACTATGCATAAGGTATGCTTTGCATACAGCTGCCACTCAATCACCACAGATTCTGAATATACTTTTAAAACTGATAATATTTATAGATAACATTCCTAGATGGAATTAGACATAATAGCCTTTTCCAAACTATTTGGTGACATAACTATTTTTGACACAGTGCTAATAGGGGTCTTGAGAGAAAAGTTCAATGTTAACAACTCAACCCAAAAGGACACCCCCCCCACTCCTTCCAGCTCAGAGATGCTCCCTGACCCAACTAAGCTCCTCCCCAGCACTGACTAACTCCTGCTCTAGCCATAGTCTCCATTTATCTGCAAATCCCAAGAAACCCTTCCGAGATTTCATTTAATGTGTGGCCATATGCCAACTCAAACGTTAGCTCCATTCTATGGCTCTATACTGAAGTATTTCCCTCCTATGATGTTTTGCTTGTAAAGATCTTTTCAGTAGTTGATCTCCCGCAGCAAAGTCTGTCATTTCAGCTTTATGGCACTGGATGACAGGGCAGAGCTTTATACACAGTGGGCATGCAATAAAGGGTAATGATAACAGTATGTAAAAACCAGATTCATGGGTGTTTCAGGAAATAAGCATGCGCATTAGTAACTCCATATACCAAAAGAATCAACCAAGAATGGTTCACATCTCATAGAAGAGTGAATATTCTCAAGAAACCTCACTGCCCTCAAGCACTTTTTCACAGTTGTTCAAAAAAAGCTCAATTCAGACCCATTCCTGCTGTTTACTGAATGCTTGCTATCACAACAATTATGTTTTAGGACTTACATGCCCAACATGGGCTCTGGTAATGGTTAATACAAGTGAATATTCTAGCATACTGGGAACTTGGCAGGAACCTCCATCTCAAGCTAAGCTCAGTCCTTTCCATTAGACACTCCTTAATATATATGTAGAGACTTAGATTTTAATTCTTAAAATAATGAGACAATTCCTTGTGTGACTCAAAAAATTTACTCTGAAGGCAATTTTTACCAAGAGCTACAAAAATACTTTGAATTATGATTGAATTCTGTTTGAAAGCAGAAAGCACTTATTTTAATGGATAACTTTGGTTGTCTTTATTTTTAAAAATAATTCTTGTTAGAGACACACCTTATATTTTAATTTTCCATCTCTTATAAAAGTCTTTGCATATGTAGGTGCCAAAGTGACTATTGGTACAATTTATTTTTGTAGCTTTTTCTAGAAGTTGAAAGCTACTAACATTAAATTGCTTAACAAAATTGAAGTATCTGTAATACAGCAATGGAAATGTGAAAAGATAAACTCTATATGGGGAAAATTCTGTTTTTCAAGCTCCAAGTTTCCTCACATAATAGCAACATTCAGACTACTAGTGGGAAACAGAATGATATGGTCCAGGCAAGTGTCTTATCCTCAAAAGCTTTGGAAATATATGATGGAAGGGGAAAGAAAAGGCAAACTATGAAACTGACATTTGAATATACCCACTTGTTTCATTTCTTAATTTAAGTAGAAGAAAATAATGTTTCCTGCTACATCCATAAATATGGAGAATACAGTCAACAGCTGTCTTTTGAATATACCAGCACAAAAAAAAAATATGTGCGTCTCAATGAATGAGAGGCCCATTAATTTTCCTTAGCCCCACCTAAAAGCTTTAATACTTCATATGAATACTTCTGAGGCATCTAGGTGGCACAATGAGTACCTGGCCTGGAATCAGGAAGACCTGAGTTCAAATCTAGCCTTAGACACTTACTACCTGGGTAATCCTCTCTGCCTGCCTCAGTTTCCTCTCTGTAAAATGGAAATGATAATGACATCTACCTCCCGGGATTGGTGTAAGAATAAAATGAAATAGTAATTCTAAAGTACATAGCTCAGAACCTGGAAAAAAGTAAGTACTACATAAATGTTAGCAATGATGATAATATCAAATAGCAAAACTCTTCTACTAAGAAAGCTTTTTTAACTCTGACTTTACTATAGCTGCTCTAATTTTGTGAGCAGGACTTAGCTCTGGTATTTGGGTGTCATGTGTGTGTATATTTGTGTGTGTGTGTTTAACAAATTATATTCAGTTCCTATCTTTGCCCCACAAAATACATTCATCCCATAAATTACTGCAGAAGTATGCTATAGTAGGAAGAGTATCTAAAATAGAATCTGGGGAGATCTTGGTTTGAATGAATGAAATTATAATGATAATAACTGACATTAATATAATAATTTAAAGTTTTCAAAATGCTTTATTAACATCACAACCCTCTGAAGTAAGAAATTGTTTTTTGGGCTTCCTTCCTCCTCCATTTTACAGGTGTGGAAGCTGAGACTCCAAGAGATTAAATGACATACCCACAGTTTTACAGCTTTCACAATTTATTTGCTATAATGATATCAGAAACAGAATGATTCCAAGAAAAGAAAGAAGAGGAAATGACATGAGGAGATGATTAGACCCACTTGAAGCTGTAGGTATAGCACTGACACCCGAGATATAAAAAGAGCTTTCAAAGCCATGCCAGCATAGGATATGGAATGGTTCATCTTGAACCAAAAATTAAATGCATCACATAATGTAAAGGGAACCATTCATATTCTTGCAAAGAGAAGTTAAAGCTAACAATCAAAGAGTAGCCTTACTAATTGAACTCATTGACCTCTAAGATCCTTTGCAATTTGAATATTCTATGATTCTAATTAAACATTGACTTGGCAGTAGGGAAGGATAATTATCCTTAGTCTCAAAGCAATAAAATAGACAATGTCTGCATGTGTCTAATGCATGGCTCTCAGAAAATCCTCATATGCCAAGAAAACCTAAGACATTATCTTTCTCCCCAAAACCCATTTATTCGGTACTTTAGAAAGTCAGACTGCTAGATAAGAGAGGAGCACAAGACTGGGAATCAAGAGAGATGTGGGTCTAGATTGTGCCTCGGGCACTCCGTGGTTTGGTCACTATATGTGAATTATCTTATTTCTTGGGAGGTTAGATTCCTCATGTTTACCTTCCTTGGTTACTGGGAAGGGCAAATGTGATCATTTTTCTAAAGTGTTTTGAAAACTGTAAGGTGCTCTATGTCAACAGGCATTTATTTGTCAGCTATTATTATTCTATTATTATTATTATTAATACTATTATTACTTTCATTTGAATTTCCAAGTGAAAAACAATATTATATATATACATATATATATATATATATGGATTTAACTGTTACATAACAGTTTTCCTATTAAAGGTACTTAAAATCTAGAAAGGATGATAAGATATAAACAAATTAGAATATCAGTCAATCAATAAATGTTTATTAAGAGCCTGATAAATGCCAGGAATTTGGCTCAGCATTTAGGATACAAACACAATAGATGAAACAATCTCTGCTTACTGGAGTTTATTATAAGTGCTTAAGAATGGAAAGGGAAAGGATTAAGCATTTATTAAGCACCTACTTAAGGCATCATTCTAAGTGCCTTACGAATATTGTCTCATTTGATCCTTATAATAGTTTTATCCAAATTTTATAGTTAACGAAATTGAGGGCAAAACAGGTTAAGAGAATTGCCCATGGTCACACAGCTAGGAAGTGTCAGAGATGGAATTTGAACTCAGGTTTTCCTAATTCCAGGCCCACTGCTCTGTCCATTGTATCTTGTATCTGCCTGAAAAGTATAACGTACTAGATGAGAGCCTTTATCTCCACCTTCAGGATGGGAGGGTATATGTAAAAATAAGGACAGTTTTTAATAGACCAAGTGTCATTTGACTGGGGACTTGACGGTTGGATAGGATGTCAACAATTAGACTGTAACTATTAGAGAATTCTGAGTATAGAGAACAGTATGAGCAAAGACAAGGAGGTGGGAAATCACAGCACGGGTACCACTCATGATGCTGATAGAATCACAGCACCTGGAGCTGGAAGGGCCTTTAGAAAACATCCAGCTAGTCTAACACACTCACTTTACAGGTGAGAAAACTGTGGTTCTGAATCGCCCAAGGTCAACCAGGTTGTAATTATTTAGCACAACTAGGTTTGAGACTGAAGTCTACTGATTCCAAATTTTCCCTAGCCCAGAGTGATCCAGTTGGACCAAGGCCCAGACTATGTGAGGCTAGAAAAGTGGGAAATACAACAGAAAAAAAATACAGTAATGTCAGACTGTGGGAACACAAGTGCAACTCACATTATACAGAAAACCCCAAACAAAGAAAGGATCAAGAGAGGAACAAAACCTCTTGTGGGATGTGCCCGATGCAGGATCATTTCAACAAATTCAATCTGGAGGCCCCGAATTTAAGTTTATATCACTGTAGAGAAGGTTACTGTTGTTGGACTGTCAGTTCATCTGATAGTCATTAAGGGCAAAATTGTGTGTGTATTTCTGTCTGTGAGAGAGAGAGAGAGA
>NW_027187340.1:8542164-8632473 GCF_028583685.1 Petaurus breviceps papuanus
GAGAGAGAGAGAGAGAGAGAGAGAGAGAAAGAGAGAGAGAGAATGAGGGAGGGAGAGGGACAGAAAGAGAAAGAAGGAGAGAGAATGAGGAGGAGAGAAAGAGAGAGAAGGATAGGGAGAGGTAGAAAATGTGAACAAGGCATTTGGGATGGGTGAATGAAGATTAGAGGATAAAATCCTTTTCTAAGCAAGCTAGAATAGCTGTAAAACTAACAAAGTTATTATAAAATATTAAGTTTAAATAGAAACTTCCCAATTTTAAATTAGTAAAATAATCCCTGTTTCTTAAGGCCCAAGAGTTATAAAATATAGAGGGAATGATCTTCTGACTTTGGATGCCACAGGAAATAACTATATTTATTATTATTTGTTTAGTCATTTTCATGTTGGACTCCTCATGACCCCATTTGGGATTTTCTTGGCAAAGATATTAGAGGTGTTTGCCATTTCCTTCCACAGGTCATTTTACAGATGAGGAAACTGAGGCAAACAGGGTTAAGTGACTTGCCCAGGGTCACACAGCTAGTATGCATCTGAGGCCAAATTTGAACTCAGGAACATAAGTCTTGCATGCTATCTACTGCACCACCTAGCTGCCCATATATACTAATTATACTAATACCATATATACTATACTATACTATACTAACTATATCTATAAATCTATTTCTATGTACATATTATACTAAATATACTAATAACTATATTGCTTCTCTATGTACCAGTAGCTTTGGATGTCTGGGTCTAGTTTTTATTTGGCATACTTTAATAAAGATGTATAATAGGCAGAAGTGGGCTCTAGCATTTTGCCAATAGTGACATGTATAAGAAGTGGAGGAAAAAAGAGACCTTTTCTACGAGATGTGGAAAAGGAGGTGGATGATGAAAGGAGGTGGGCCACAGATGCCAAGAATGATGGATAACAAATGGAGAGCCCAGGTGTTGTAAATGTAAATATTAAAAGACCCAGAAACACTATGGTAAGTTTGATAGATACTTTATGAAGGATTTTTTTTGAAAGATGCTATTAAGGGCTAGACATGGGGAAAAGCCTCAAACCCAAAGAGGAGAGAAAATAGACTTTTTTCCTTTTTTGCAGAAGTAGGGGACTATGGATATGGAACTTGCATGTACTATCAGACTTGGTTAATGTAGTACTTAGTTTTACTAACCTCTTCCTCCTCCACCTTTCTCATTAAAAAAATGTTTGAAACAAGGGATAGATCTGTGGGTAGGAGAGGGAAAGAAAGAAGGCTATATTTAGAAATGAAGGTGATATAAAAAACAAAAATCTCAATTAAAATAAGGGCATCAGGTTCAGAAAGGAAAGGGAGAGACAGAGAGGCAATCAAGAGGAGACACTCTTTGGTACACTGTGTTCCTAAAACCTCAGGCAGCTTCCAGCAAAGTTCACTATATAAGATTTTTCCTAGTCACTTTCACAGTACTATAAAAGCAAAAGTTGCTCAGAGGCACCTCAGAGTACAACCATTTTGCAATAAAGATTTCACCTGGTGCTCTTGCTTTCTCTCTTTTCAGCCCAGTGATGTTTATAATCACAATCTAAGGGACAGTCAAATTTCAGACCAGAGTCCTGGTTTTATACAAGTAATTTAAAAGCCTCAGAATGAGAGTGACTGGTGTCTTTGCTAGGATTAGCATCTGCCATTTTGCTGCTCTTCCAATCTTCCTTCATCAGGGTAACAAATGCAATTGTTTCAAGCTCTTTATGGCCAAGTAGCTTCTGGTACCACCACCCAAACTGTACTCACTGAGTCTTGGAAGCAGCAACCTGGGACTGGCAGTTTCCTTTTAAATCCTTTCTGCAGATTAATAATTTTGTTGCTGAAGAGGATTTTGGAGATGTTCGTATCTCATTCCCTCTTATACAGCATAATGATGACCAAAAGTCACAGAGATGGTGGCAGAGCTGGAACTAGGAAGCAGGTCTCCTCCTTCTTCCTCCACTTTACTGTACACCATGTTCTGTTAAATATGTTTTCCTTTATTCTCTTCTAGTCACTGCAACGCTCTTAAATGGCCTGAGATCATATTCGTGTTATTATTTTGGGGGGGGGGGTTTGGTGGCCATGACATAACTGACTCACTTAACGAACAGACCATTGAAACTGCCAGATTGTTTTCAAAGGAGATGTTAGCTAGCCCCTTCTCAGTTAGTGAGGTAGGAAGACAAGCAGGAAAGTTGAGTGTCTCTCTAATAGAGGAAACACGGAGAATTGGTGATGGTGTTAGTGGGATGTCAAAAGGTAGAAAGAGGTCATTCAAGATGAATGAGACCTAAACTGAGGTGAGGAGATTTGGCAAGTAGGAGATCAGTAGTGACCTCTGAGAGAGCAGTATGGATGGAAGCTGGATTGCAATAAATTGAGAGAGGAGAAAAAGAAGTTCCATCCAAATTTCAGACACAAAATTAACTGTACATTCCCAAGTCTTTCATTATTTCCTAGATAGCCATTTTGCAACTCAATTATCTTAGAGGGATAACAAAATCAAGTTTGAATTATTTGTATTCATTGTAACTCACATCCATTATAAAGTAATGCCTTGGGGCAAGAATTACAAGGTTCTATTTCCTTTTCTTTTTTTATTGAGCCAAATATATTGTTGTATTAAAATGCATTATAATTTATGATGCTCAAGATAAGAATACAAGAGTCCATTTCTCTCTCCTGCCAACATATTATTTACTTTAAAAAAATCTGATTTTTTAATGTGGACTTGTGATTTTATTTGCTATAGGGGACTTGTAGTGTGGAAATTCCTTCCACTGATACATCCCAGTAATTGCTTTGTAACTTAGTCTTTGAGAGTTTCCTGGGGACACTGAAAGGTTAAATGACTTAGCCATGGACTCATGGTTAATATTTGACAGAGGACTTTCTTGAACCCAGGACTCCTTGGCTTCAAGGTCAGAATTCTAGGCTCTATGCCAGGCTGCCTGCCTTATTTGTATTGCTTTATTTGAACTACAGTAGTCATGGTTTATTACTCTTGTAAATGCTGCCAGATTTTAAGTAACACAAAAGACTGGCTTCTCTTTCTGAGCAAGCAAATAAACCATCATTTTCTTTACCCCATGTAGTGATTGACTGCTCTTTTTGCCATTGTTTGCAGATGAATGTAAGGTCACCAGCACCTGGCATAAAAATGCCATTGGCCTCCTATGTGCTGTGGGCTCAAGTGATGATGGTATGCAGTCTGGGGGACCATGATTACTCATTTCCTGATTTGTAACCTCAACCACATATGAAAGTAGTTCATCTAATTTTATAAACTGTTGCAGACTCAATTAGAAAGTATCCCAAGAAAGCCTTTGAACAATGCTGAGCACTGTTCACTGATTAAAAATATAGCATGCATTAGGACTTTTTAAAATAGTTTTATTTTTAGGGCATTGCACATTGGCAGTTTCAGATTCTCATTAATAAAAATACACTGAACAGGACTCTCATTACCCTTCCTCTCACCTCCCTGTCTAGACCTATAATTTCATAGTTGAGAGAACTAATTTGAAAACTTTCTTGTCCAAAGTCTTTTATAACTTAAAGTCTCAGGGCGTTGCCTGGGGGACATTGGGAAGTAACTTGAAAATGGTTATGAGGTTGCATTGTGGCCAACAAGGCAAGACTTCAACCAAGGTCTAGCCTACCCTGTACCTCATCATTGCATCTCTCTGTATCTAACCATGACACTCACATCACCCAGGAGTGCTAAATTCAATTTATATTTATTAACTCTGACATCATCTAGAAGATTATCTCTCCGGACAGTGTAACTATTGAATTAATTTTTGCCCTTTTCCAGCTCAACCCTGGCTATCCAACTGCATTGGTTACAACTGTGGAGTTCAAAGAGACAGTTATATGAGGGTGTTTTCTAACATAGGATAAAATCTCTGTGTCTGGTGATATAGTTCAATTGGGAAGACCTCAGAAGTCAAGAATGTGAAGAGGGTCAAAATTTTAATATCCTTTTTTATGAACTATTTTAAAAGGTCATTCTTTGCTACAGATAAATTTAACAGTAGATTTTCTTTTTATTAAGATTTTATATATATATGTAATATATATATATATATATATATATGTATATTATAATTTCTTAGCATTTTTAGAGAACTTATTCTGGGAAGTTTCCTAAACTTTCTGAAGTTATGTCTAGGCTTCAAAATGATTCCCAAATTATTTGAGGACTGACTGAGAAGTAATAACAACAGAATTTTGGCAAAAGCAAACATGGATCATTTTAGCTTATTGATGGAAGAAGGCCAACCATGATATCAATACTATCATGACTGCTGATGTTATCATGATATTAGCCCAAATGTGTAGATTGGTTATATTGTGGTCTAGTTCAGAAGCTAATTATGTATGGGTACAGCTTTAGTCACTGAACTAGGATGATGTGTTACTACCTTGGGAATCTGATTGAGAAATTTAAAAGGGCATTTTAATTATTCAAAACAAATATGCCTTTTATGGATCTGGAACAAACATTGTTTTATGGTTTCTGATGTATCATCAGGGAAATGAAATAAGATGAGAAAAATAATTCAAAGGGGAAAATATTCAGCAAACAGGGATTTTCCCCACACCAGTTACCCATAATGGAAGTTGGATACAAATGGCCATTTAGCAAAAAACAAAACAAAATAAAAAACAACAACAAAATTCAACACTTGGATTTGGTTCAGTCAATCACTTTTCAGTTGGGTCCAACTCTGTGACCCATAAGGGGTTTTCTTGGCAAAGATACTGGCATGGTGTACCATTCTTGGAAGCCTATGTCTAATAACTTTTGTAGAGTCAGAATTAGATCATCTACCAAATATGTCCAAAAAGAAAGTGAAAAGGACTCTCAAAGTAGATAACAAATGGAGATTATGAAAACTACAAACCTGAAATACAGTCTAAGAGACAATAAAGCATTACAATTTTAGAAAAGTTCAATACAGGGGCAGCCAGGTAGCACAGCGAGTAAGAGCACCGGCTCCAGTGTCAGGATGACCTGGGGATCGAATCCTGGGCTCAGATACTTAGCACCCACCCAGAAACACCTGGCCGTGTAACCTTGAGCAAATTACTTAACCCCAATTGCTTAAGGGGCGGCCAGGTGGCTCAGCAAGTAAGAGAACCGGCTCCAGTGTTGGGATGACCTGGGGATCAAATCTGGGCTCAGATACTCAGCACCACACCTATAAATAACTGTCCAAGTAACCTTGAGCAAGTTACTTAACCCCAATTGCTTAAAAAAAGTTCAATACAGCCATCATTTCAAGAAGGAAGGAAATTGAAGAGAAAATTGAAGAGAAAATATGGAAAGATCCCTGCTCTGGTAAATCATTCTTTGTTTTGATACTTCTAAGGCACCTCATCCATTTAATCAAAAATAACCACAACAGGTTCTCCCATTTACCCCTCTTCTAAAACTATATGTCTATAAGCTTTCTCAGATCTAGTTTGTTATAAATAGTGCTTAAAGAAATAAAATTAGATTTCTTAGTACACTGATGATCTTTTTGACATATTCATGTTTTTGTACCTTTTTAGTAACTACAACTAAACTGTATTGTATATTGTACATAACTCTAGCTGTATGTTGTCCAAATCCTTTTTATTTGTTTCCAAGTCAAACCAACTAAGTTTATTTTTGGGGAAACTTTCTTGCCCATTAGGCAAACACCAATTTTTGTCAAACATATTATCTAGAGGGTTAGGTCATATTATATTTCAGATAAGCATTATACTATTTCAAAATGCAAACCTTTCACTGTACCTAACTACACTTTGTTCATAATTCCAAAAACATTTTATATTCAGTAGCCCAGGGGAACAGTAAGCATTTTCTTTTCTAGCAGAGTAGGTAATTAGTAAAGTAATTTATTTTACATAATGCATATTTTAAGGAGTACTTGTATAATTTTATGATGCTAGTAATACCGTACACACTAATATAATGTACTCTAGCCATAATACAATAAATGAAAACACATGGACCTCATCTCAGGGATCTAGACAGCCTTGGTGAGGCATGACTAGAACATAGAGAATAATTTAGACAGACAGGTTACACTTTCTTTTAACCTATTAGATGTTAATAGGTGATATAATTTTCAAGTGTTGGCAAAGCACAATTAGATCATAATATTTCATTTCCCCCATCTGCTGTTTTACTCAATCCATTCTGATGGATTTGCCATACGTTGAGGAAAACCTTGAGATACCACTTGCTTTTTGATGAAGACACAACACCATGCCCTCCTGTTTCCTAAACTTATCATCTATGCCTTAAGCTCTACTCAGTAGCCAACAAAAATATATATGAGTATCAAGTGTCATTTTCTAAATATACAACTGAGAATTCTTTCTTTAAGATCCCTAATTGTTAAAGGGAGAGAGAAAGACTGCAGGAAGTAGGTGTAAAAGCTCAAAATATTAGAAGATAAACTTGGTCCATGGTATAAGCTATTGTGTCTCAAGACAATTTTGAAGGTGGGACTTGGCTATTCAATACCAGCCACTCATTATGCATCAGTAAAGCGAATACTGTATTTCACTGTTTAAAATGTTCAGCAAGAGGTCACAATACTTGTAATGTGCATGTAGTGACAGAAAACTAGATTAATAGCCAACTTACTTAGGAATGGAACAAAAATTACTCTCCTATATCATGCGTGGACTATTTGCAATATTTTTGTTATTCAGTTGTTTTTCATTCATGCCTGACTCTTTGTGACTCCATTTGGGGTTTTCTTGGCAAAGATACTGGAGTACTTTGCCATTTCCTTCTCCAGCTCATTTTACAGATGAGAAACTGAGGCAAACAGGGTTAAGTGACTTACCCAGGGTCACACAGCTAGTAAGAGTCTGAACCCAGATTTGAACACAGGAAGAGGAGTCTTCCTGACTCTGTCCACTGAGCCACCTAGCAGACGTATTTGCTTTATATGTATATTTGTATCTGTATATGTGTGTGTATATGTATATATGCACGAATATATATGTGTGTAAATACTGGTATATATGTAGTACATTTGCATATATACATACAAATATAATGTGTGTATGTTTATGTGTGTGCATAAAATTAATGTTTGAACTACTATAGGGCTAGGAACTGGACCTGTAACTTCACCGGAAGGAGAAACTCAGATGAAAAAGCTCCTTCCACCAATGCAGGTCAGTATCTTCTCTGAAACATATAGTTTCAGTGATTTTCCCAGAATCCAAAGAGTAGAAGTAACTGGCCCAGAAGAACATAGCTAGTACGTATGTGTAAATAATCCATTTGAATCCAAGTCTTACTGTCTCTGAGGCCAGCACTCTATCCACTACATTATATGTCCAAATATTATAAGAATGCCTAAAGTCACTCTTAGTTTATGGTTTTTTTTTTTGGAGGTGGAAGGCAGGGGGCAATTGGGGTTAAGTGACTTGCCCAAGGTCACATGGCTAGTAAGTGTTAAGTGTATGAAGTCGGATTTGAACTCAGGTCCACCTGACTCCAGGGCTGGTGCTCTATTTACTGTACCACCTAGCCACACCCTTATTTTGTGTTCTTAAATGAGGTGTTCTCAAGTGAAGTCTTTAGCTTATTTGGTAAAACCAAATAGTCATGAAGCCCCAAGACTGTCCCCTCCCTGTCCCCTCACCTTCCCCCCTCAAATTAGAACTGCAGAAGTGACAGTGAGGTTGACATTTCTCACCTTTCTCAGTATGTTGATTTAAAACCTTGGGAGCAGGAAGGGTGAATGTTAAATATGTGTGATGAGATTCTTTTCATTCTGGTGTGTTCCAGCATTATTTATAACCAAGTATGAATAATTCTAAATAATTAATTTTTAAGCCCAAGGGTAGAGATTGTGTGTCTTTTATAGTATACCATGTACCAGGCATTCAACAACTGAACAGAAAAACAACAACAGTAACAATCATTTCCATCAGTATTCAGAGTTAGAATTTAAGACTGGAAGAGATAACTAGCAACACATTGAACTGACAACATGATTTACAGTTCATGCATTCAAATAGAAGGGACTATTTTAAAATTTGGAAATGGAATTCAAATAAGCATTGAATTCAAGAAAAAGGAAACACGTGTCATGATATTTTGGACTTTTACCAGGCTAGAATCCTTGAAGAGTCTCTTAGAATGCAGAATTGACCTATACAGCTTTCTTGGGTCAACAGATTTTTTTTGAAAAAATGTCCATCTGTTTAAGTGGTTACTCTATAGCTTTTGGGCTCTAAGGGGCCAATGCATCTTCTTACTCTCATTAATATTCCTGCACTCTACAATCCAGTCAAAGTGACCTTCTCTCTCTTCTTCACACGGGATACATCATTTCCCATCTCTGTGCCTTTGTGTTGGCTGTCCCCCATTCTTGATATGCCCAGACACAGCTGGGCACACTTAGCCCATAAGCAGAAGAAAAAGGCACTTTTTGATCCTGAACATCAGAGTGATATGAATTGTCATTCACTAATACCTCTTGCCTCTCCCTTCATGGTGCTTTTATGATCTTTCTCCACACCAGATGTGGACCTAACGTTGTTGCTGGTGACTGTTTTTTTTTTTTTTTTACCATTCTATCAACCTTCTAGACTCTTTAAAATTATGAACTCTTTTGATATTTGACCGTGAACTTACACCCCTTCTCCCTACCTCTTTAGTTGCATTTGCTCCCTATGGGCCTGCTAATTATCTATAATTACTGATACTTGTCCTCTATCCCACTCCCAATCTCCTAGTAGAGGAGGGAAATGTTTGAACTACTACAGGGCTCATGCTATAATTGCTAAATACTGAGTAATTTTTCAGTGGCGTCTGACCCTTCATGACCCCGTTTGGGGTTTTCTTGGCAAAGATACTGGAATGGTTTGCCATTTCCTTCTCCAGCTCATTTTACAGATGAGGAAACTGAGGCAAACAGGGTTAAGTGACTTGCCCAGGGTCACACAACTAGTGTCTGAGGTCAAGTTTGAAGTCACAAAGACTCTTCCTGACTCCAGTCCCTGCATTCTACCCATTGCACCACCTGGTTGCCTTATTGCTATATCCTGTAGTAGAAAAAGAAAACTGTATTGCGACTCAGGAAATCTGAATACTAGTTCAAACTCTGACAATACAAGCTGTATGGTCACAGCCAATTATGTCATTTCTCCAGGCCTCAATTTTTACCATCTGTAAAATGAAGAGGATTCATGAGAGTCTTTGCAACCTGAAGATTCTGAGCTCTAATTCAAACTTTTTCTTCCTACTCCCACCCCCTCGGAGTGAAGAAGGGAGTAATGGGATGACTGAGTATCATTTTTGCTTTCTTCTCCAGCAGTTTCATATAGGATATCACAAACTCCCAAGGGTCCTATCCCTAGGAGTTTTATTCTCAGAAAATCTACCTATAGAATTACAGACATATACCCTGGTGGGACCAAACCTAAAAATATTCTTATGGACTATTTCACATTTCTTGTTTATTACCTTTCAGAATTCAACTACATTACCATGAATCATTCAGTTTTTCTAAGAGAAAGGATACTTGCCTAGGAAATCGTGGCCCCTGACACAGTGGTTAGTATGATACATTTTTTGTCTTGCACAGACTCCATAAGCAGAGACGCTATATGAAAAGATATCAGAGCTGGTAAAAACTGCCCTTTTCTCTTCCTTCTTACTTGTATAACCTTAGTTAAAACTTTAAACCTCTCTGGGACTCATTTTTTCTTGTCTGTAAAATGAGAGAGTTGGACTGATCATCTCTAAGGGCATCTTCTAACTTTAAGGCAACTTCTAACTTCTAACATCATCATCTTCTAACTTTAAATCTACAGTCCCATGACTGGAGGTACCTGGGTCTGGCTAGGTTATAAATGCCCTGAGGAGTCCATCTATAGTGAAGACGTAGAAAGCGTGATGTACAAGTAGGTAGAGCAGTGGGCAAACTGAAAGCAGTGGTATGGTCTTGTTGGACACAAGCCCACTGTTGATGTTGCTAGGAAGGGGATGATATGACCCATCTACCTTCCTGATGCTCAGTCATTCCCTAGCCCCTCTTTTGGAGGCCACCAGAATAGAATGCATATATGCAGACTCTGCCTCCCCAGCAACCAAAAGTAAATCTCTAAAAGCAAAGAGCAAAGTCACATTTTAAAAGGCTTTTTGTTGTTTCATTTTTTGGCACAGTATGACTGTGCTGAATCACTGGGCTTTGGCAGCCTATCGTCTCATTTTAAAGGCTGGTCCTGCTTTTTTTTAAGTCAAGTCTTCCATCATTACTAGACAGTAGAGAGAAGTGTACTTAAGAACCATTATATTGGGAGCATCTAATATTTACTCATCCAACACTTCACTTTTCACATCATACCTTTCATTCAGCAGGTAAATGGCAGTTTTCAGCTGACTTTAAGAATAGTGTATCATGTATAATTCATAAAAATTGCCAGTGGCATCAACATTATCTTCTGGTATTTGTCCTACTTGAGAAATATCACGGATGATACCCCTACGATAGGTGAGGTGCCTGCTATTGAATGAAACTGGCCTTGTTCTGGTGTCCCTTTTGTTGTGTACCACAGTCACTTGGACAGTTAAGATTTTTTTTAGCTGACCTCAGCAACTTTTCTTGTTATGTTTTTTGTTGCTGTCGGGGAGACACAGACACAACTGAATAGTTTTCATGTATGAGAAATGTACATCTGCAAGGAGGGATAATGCTAGCCATGTCAGTAACATGTCACTGAGTTTATTTCTAAATGGCGGCTGCATCAAGGTCAATCTCTTACAGTACAACTTTAAAGAATTTCAAAACAATGTTACTCTTAGGTTTCTTGGTATCTCACCCAAAACAGTTGCAAGGTGGTGGTGGGGGGGGGATCAGGGATATTAATTATTTAAGTAATGCAGAATTAAAAAAAATCTTTCAGGGATGATGTTTCTTGAAACAACTACCATAACATATTCATTCTCTCTCTCTCTCTCCTCCCCCCTGTCCACACCCTGGTTTCTCCCCCACCCCACATAGAATACATACACACAAAGGAAAAAACAAACCTTTGTACAGTACTAGCTTTTCATCCAGCTATCTAATGATTTCACGTTTCTACTTGGTCCCACCAACACCCCCACACCTGGATTCTATCTTCTTCACTTTATCTAATTCGCAAAGTGCCAATGGTCAAATGTCTTTACTCTTTTCTCAAATGAATCAAATGAGATTCAAACATGAAAGGCATTTTTCAAATATTGAAGTACTGTATAAATGTTAGCTATTATTAATATTAATATTTTCATATCTGATTATATCCAATAACTATTCAACATCACTCAGCTTTTCTTTCCTCTATATAATCTCCCCTGTTAGCTGCTATGGTACTGTCAAATTTAAGAAATCTTCCTGATGCTAAGATTTGGGATTGGCAGCTTTGAATTGTTATTTTTCCTTCTCTGTGCAAAGGACTGTGTGTGTGTATGTATGTATGTATCTATGTTAGGTAGATAGTTTTCTCTTAAGCATTGCTCAGATTTCCCCCTCCCCTCAGGGGGTTGCCAGAATAGGAACGCAGAAAGGCCTAAGGTCCAGCCACTAGCCCAGTGTCAAATTTCCATAATGCAAATTTTTGTAATGTGAAGAAATGTCTATATGTGATGTGTGTTTCTATGTATATATATATATATATATATAAATATTTGTATGTATACATGTTATAAAAAAGATCTATTTATATACAAAAATATATATTTATATGTAAAGAAACAATAGCTAGTACTAAATATATGTGTATATATACACATACATATATACATAAGCACATATATTCAGTCTTAGGTATTCTCCTGTACTCCAGCCCTATTTCACCTTTAAAAATTTGACACCCTGTAGACATACAACTCAAATTGAAAATATCCAAAACAGAATTAGTTATCGTTCTTGGTCCCCCAAACCTCAACTCTCTTAAGAATTTACCTCTTTTGGGGGTGGAGCCAGGATGGCGGAGTAGAATGAGGACTTCCACAGGGCTCTGGCTCCCACCTCCTCCAATACATGTAAAAAATGGCTCTAAACAAGCTTTAGAGCTACAGAACCCAGAAAGTGACAGAGACTAACAAAGCTCTTGCTGACAGAAGCCTGGCAGACTGGCAGGAAGTGTCCATCATAGTGTGCTGGGAGCCGAGCACAGTCCCCACTGAACTGTGGTTTTAGCTCCAGGGTGGCCCCTAACAGCAGTGGCTGGAGCAGACTTCTCGAGAGTAAATGCAGCTTTAGTGGTTTCCAGACTTCTCAATCCACAAATATCAAAGACAAAGTAAAAGGTAGTGTAGAACTTTGGAACAGGGGGAGTGTGATCTGGGCTGCTATCCCCCAGGAGAGAAGCAGAAGATGCACAGTGGCTGTTTTTGGAACTCCTGGCCTGCAGATTGTAGGGGGACCAAGGAACCATTCAGAGGGTAGTCACTCTTGCTTTGACCTGCTTGGATCTGGATCACTATCTTGCATGGTGGTCCTAGGGTGTGTGACCAATGAGCCAGAGCTTGTGGGGGCAGTAGTGAGGGCACCCATCTAATAGCTCCAGCAGTTGAAAAAACCCCCAGCAATTTGGGACATAGCTCTCTCCATTCAGTTCTACCACAGCAAAGAACTAAAAAGTCAAGTAACTGGCTGCAAATATGAGCAAGCAGAGGAACCATAAACAGACCATAGAATCCTTTTTGGGGGGACAAAAAGGATCAAGGCATGGAGTGGGAGGAAGACATCCAAGTCAGAACCCCTGCATCAAAACCCTCCAAGAAAAATATGAATTGGTTACAGGCCATGGAGGAGCTCAAGAAGGATTTTTTTTTCTTTCTTTCTTTCTTTTTTAAAAAGCAGTTGGGGTTAAGTAACTTGCTCAAGGTTACACCCAGTTATTTCTGGGTGTGGTGTTGAGTATATGAGCCCAGATTTGATCCCCAGGTCATCCCAACATTGGAGCTGGTGCTCTTACTCACTGAGCCACCTGGCCACCCCTAAGCAATTGGGGTTAAGTAACTTGCTCAAGGTTAAACAGCCAGGTGTTTCTGGGTGGGTGCTAAGTGTCTGAGCCCAGGATTCGATCCCCAGGTCATCCTGACACTAGAGCTGGTGCTCTTACTTGCTGTGCTACCTGGCCACCCCTCAATAAGGATTTTGAAATTCAAGTAAGAGAAGTGGAGGAAAAATTGGGAAGAGAAATGAAAATGATGTAAGAAAATCATGAAAAGCAAATCAATAGCCTGCTAAAAGAGACCCAAAAATACACTGAAGAAAGTAACACCTTAAAAAAGAGACTAATTCAAATGGCAAAAGAGGCCCAAAAAAAAAGAGACCCTCCCTACTGAGGAGAAGAATGCTTTAAAAAGCAGAATTTGCCAGATGGAAAAGGCATTTCAAAAAGTAACTGAGAGAATAACTTCTTCAAAATGAGATTGGAGCAATTGGAAGCTAATGACTTTATGAGAAATCAAGATACTATAAAACAGATCCAAACAAATGAAAAAATAGAAGGCAATGTGAAATATCTCAATGGAAAAACCACTGACCTGGAAAATAGATCCAGGAGAGATAATTTAAAAATTATTGGTCTACCTGAGAGCCATGATCAAAAAAAGAGTCTAGACATCGCCTTGCAAGAAATTATCAAGCAAAATCGCCCTGATATTCTAGAATCAGAAGGCAAAATAGAAATTAAAAGAATTCACTGATCACCTCTTGAAAAAAGATCCCTAAAAGAAAACTCCTAGGAAAATTATAGCCAAATTCCAGAGATCCCAGGTCAAGGAGAAAATACTGCAAACAGTCAGGAAGAAACAATTTGAGTATTGTGGAAATACAATCAGGATAACACAAGACCTAGCAGCTTCTACATTAAGGGATTGAAGGTCTTGGGATATGATATCCCAGAGGTCAAAGAAGCTAGGACTAAAACCAAGAATCACCTACCAAACAAAACTGAGTACAATGCTACAGGGAAAAATATGGTCATTCAATTAAATCGAGGACTTTCAAGCATTCTCCTTCTTCTTCTTTTTTTTTTTTTTTGCTTTTTGGCGGGCAATTGGAGTTAAGTGACTTGTCCAAGGTCACAGGCTAGTTTTTGTGTCAAGCGATTTTTTTAAGCAATCAGGGTTAAGTAACTTGCTCAAAGTTACACAGCCAGTTATTTTTGTGTGGGTGCCGAGTATCTGAGGCTGGAACCAATCCCAGGTTTCCCACTGGCCACCCCTGTGTCAAGCATTCTTGATGAAAAAACTTGAGCTGAACAGAAAATTTGACTTTCAAATACAAGAAGCAAGAGAAGCATGAGATAGTAAATAGGAAAAAGAAATAATAAGGAACTTATTAAAGTTGAACTATTTACATTCCTACATGGAAAAATGATAATTGTAACTCATGAGACTTTTTTCAGTATGAGGATACTGAAAGGAATATATATGTATAGGAGGATGTATGCGTACATAAATATATATGTGAGTGTGGGTATTTGTATTTCATGTATACATAGACAGAGGGCACAGAAATAGCTGAATATGAAGGAATGATATCTAAAAATAAAATTAAGAGTTGAGAGAGTAATTTATTGGGAAAAGAAGAAAGGGAGCAATAGATTAGGGTAAATTATCTCATATAAAAGAGGCAAGAGAAAACTGTTACAATGGAGGGGAAGAGCAGGAATTTGAAAGGGAATGGGACAACCTGATTTTCACTGAATTTGGCCTAAGGAGGGAATAACATACATACTCAATAGGGTATTTTACCCTATAGGAGAATAGGTAGGGAATAACAGGGGGGAGAATAGAAAGGAGGGTATATTGGGGGAGAGGGTTGTTAGAAGCAAACATTTTTGAAAAGGAATATAGTTAAAGGAGAAAATAGAATAAGTGGGGGGGCAGGATAGGATGGAGGGAAATTTAGTTAGTCTTTCACAATATAACTACTATGGAAATGATTTCGGTAACTACAAATGGACAATCTATATTGAATTGCTTATCTTCCCAGTGGGATGGGTGACGAGGAAAAAGGGAAAAAAATCTGGAACTCAAAGTTTTAAAAACAAATATTTAAAAATTGTTTTTTTTATATGCAACTAGAAAATATACAGGTACTGGGGTATAGAAACCCATCTTATCCTACTAGAAAGTTATGGCGATGAAGGGGGAGGATATAAAAGAGAACAGATTGGGGGAAGAGGTATTCAGTAGGCTTGCTATTTTGGCGTGGGTAGAAGGGGCAAGATGGAGAGAGAAAAATTTATAACTCAAAATCTTGTGGAAATAAATGTTGAAAACTAAAAATAAATAAATTTTAAAAAAATTAACCTCTTTCCACCCAGGATACCACTATCATTTCAGTTATTCCAAGTTCTGAGCTGCTCTCCATTCCTCATTCTCACCCCATGTAGCCAATAAATCACCAAATCTTGTTGATTCCAACTTCACAACTTCCTTGCATCTGAACCCTTTTCTCTACTCACATGGCTATCAGGCTAGTTCAGGTCCTCTTTATCTCTCCAATGGGCCACTACAATTGTCTTCTATTTAGTGTTTCTGCCTTGTTATCCTCTCTCTAATTCTTCTTCCATACAGATGCTAAACTGATCTGTGTAAAGAAACTAAAACAAAACAAGTACCTCTCTAATACTTCTAGGATGAAATACAAATCCTTTCTTTGGCATGTAAAACCCTTTATAACCTGGCTCCAACCTATCCAAACCAAACTGGCCCTTTTGCTTCTCCTCACACACAACAGTTCATCTCCAGTCTCTGCACCTTTGCCCAGGCTGTTTCCCATACCTGTAGTGTACTACCTCTTCACCTCTGTCTTCTCAGATTTCCAGCTCCCCTTAAAGTTCAGCTCAAGTTATACCTTCTATATAAGGTTTTTCCTAATACCTCCAGCAGCTAGTGCTTCCCCTCCCCCAATTACCATATATCTATATCTATAATAGTGTCTATATTTATATCCAATTTACACATTTTTCTCACCTCAAAGAATGGAAGTTACTTGAAGTCAAAAACAGTTTCATTTTTGTCTTTCTATCCATAGTAGCTAGTTCATAATAGGCACTAATTAATTCCAGACCTATTTCCTGATTAAATAATACCTAGCCTTGCTCCTGGATCAGTTTCTGATGCAATTTTAGCCCTTCTCCCAGTTCCAAATCTAAAGTGGCAATTATTGCTTCCATTTGCTACCAACTGCTAGGGATTTAGAGGTCTTCCTCAAAGGAAGATTAAAAAATGTTACAAACCATTAGTGCCCAGGGTTGTTTCTCCAAAATTTAAACAAGAGAACTGCAAGAACACTGAAAAGGGAGAATTTAGGGAGAAGTAGTAGTCTGCTTCTACTTAAACCCTTTAGATTGGTCACATTCATTTAAGGACATTACTGACTGGTTGTAAGAATTTAGGAGTAATTATAATTTTACAACAAGATGAATCACTAGTAGTTAAAGCATCTGCTTCATTCAAGTTGGTCCCTACTGTAGCCCACAACAATCTTGTCTCCCTCTATCTCTAAAAGTCCTTGATTCATTTCCACTTCTTTGCAGTTTCTCTAGCTAAGAATGCCCTCCCATCTCTTTTCTCTAATTGAGAATAAATGAATGTCTATTGTTTCTTTCCACCAAAACATTAGTTGCCATCAACTCTATAGCCTGAATCTGACACTCTTTTCTTTCTTCTTGTCTTTTTTTCATTCCAAGAAATCATGGGGAAGTAACTTGGACATCTGTCTTTTTTCCATTTGTTTTGGCACTTCAAACTCTAACAATAAAAGCTGTATGATCATAGGCAAGCTATGTTTAAAAAGTAGTTCTAACTTGATAATAAGGAATGGTTTTCAGGAGTTTTCAAATGGTCCATGACTGGGTGATCAAGAAATTATAAGGGGGCGGCCAGGCAGCACAGTGAGTAAGAGCATCGTCTCCAGTGTCGGGATGACCTAGGGATCGAATCTGGGCTCTGACACTTAGCACCCACCCAGAAACACCTGGCCGTGTAACCTTGAGCAAGTTACTTAACCCTGATTGCTTAAAAAAAAAAAGAAATTATAAGGCACTAAATTAGTATGGCTCAACAAATGACTATGACATCATAATAGACTATTACTGGGTAGCAAATATAAAGAATTCAGAGAAACAAAGATGTTAAGAATGGATGCAGAAGAAATTAAGCAGGATCATAAGAACCTATGCAACAATTACAACGATCTAAATGAAAACAATGGAAAAAAGCTAAAGGTTATGTGTAAAAACCAGAAGAACAAATAATTACATATGACTCCCTATTCTTAGGAGAAAGGTAAAGACTATGGGAGTGGGGAGTGGATGAAGAGGGGTAGAATGCTGTATGCATTATCAAGCATAGTCACTGTTATCAATTGCTTTTGAAGAACTGCTTTTCTTTGATATCAGAGAGGATTAATATTCAGAAGTAACTGATATAAAGAATAAAAGACATTAATAAATTTTATATGTAAAAAAAAACAGTACTTCAGTCATGGCTCACTTCCTTTTAATTTAGAGGTCCCAAAGCCATGAAGATTGTCACTTTGAGCCCTGGGCATCTTCCATGTCCCATTTTCCCCAAGTTAATGCTACCTAGACTATAGCACAAGAGATCCAACTGGTACGTTATGTTGAAGACTTCAATGCAGGGAGAAATATTCTTATGTTTTGCCTCTCATATACACAAAGGGTGTAATCATGTAACTGCTACTATAAAGCAGCACCTGGCCTATCCTATTTGTTGTTACAATTCTAAGAGTAAACCATGACATAGGAGAAAAAGAAAAGAAACAAAAGATTAGACCTGGGATAGAACCTAACCACAAATGATCAGCCTTGCTATCAATATAATAGTTTGAGTGCTGAATTGATGCCAGATATTTTAGGATTGACCAGATTAAATTTCCCTGTTGGGTCTCAATGTTATCCAGGTATACCTTTTTTTAAAAAAATTAACTTTCAACTTTTAAAAAATTTATGGAATAAACAAGCATTTCTATAACCTAGTATAATAAAAAAAAAGATTGCACATGAAACTGTAAATCTTTTATGTACAAGTTGCTATTCCTTTTAAATATATAATAAAATTATCATATAAATTTCTTTTTTTCTTCCCTCCCCTCTCCCCCTCTGCCTAGAGATGGCTACCATTAGACACATATAGGTATATACACACACATATATATATGTATATTATATATATATATACACACATATGTGTATGTGTGTAAAATTATTCTATATACCTTCTATTTATCAGTCTTTCTCTGGATGCAAATAGCATCTTTCTTCATCTGTTCTTTATAGTTATTTGGGGTATTTATAATAGTCAAAATGACTTATTTGCTCAATAGGTGTATCTTAATATTTCATTGCTATGAATATGAAAAATGGAGCAAGTAGCTCCAAAATCTGCGGATGAATAAACTCCTGTACTCCCTTAGAGTCCCAACTTAGGTACCAGGAACACTCTTAAGTGATGAATGTGTGCACTGGTTTTAATAAAACCTAGGGAATTTATCTGATCATAACAGAACATATCTTTGTGGCTTATATCAAGAACAATCATTCTAAGTGTCAAGACAGTGGGATCTGTCCCTTCAGACTGTATCTTTGCCCTCCACTAACTTGAAAGATATTTATGAGGTGAGAAGCATGCTCTTAAGAGTGGTCTAAAGGAAAAAAAATCTTGCCTGTTCACTAACAGTATGATGCTTAAAGATTAAGGTCCATTTCTTTGAAGACCAGTCTCTCTATATTTAGTCTAAAATGGGCTAAAAAGACACAAATGGAAATAAAATTCAAAGTAGAAAGAACTCACAGCATTGGTAGAAAGTGTGGTATCCATCATGATGTCCCGTGACAACCTGGAGTTTGGTGTTTTTTGCAGATTTGAGTAGTTCAGACTTTTAAAGTTGTTTTTATAAATTCTCCAGTCTGTTTTAGAGGAGGGCTAGGTTTGGAAAATAATTTCAAATGAAGAGCTCCTACATAAAATATTTTGACCACTTGACATGATCCACATATTTACCAGTTCATAACCACTGTAAGTGTAAACTAAAACAAATCTGCCTACACCACACTCCTCAAGATGCCATGGATATTTCATACTCTTTGATGACATGGATTACACAACCAAGCACTGGTGCCTATTTAGAATTCATAAAATCTAGGAATGACAGTGACTGAAAATTGAAACCAATGAAAAGCCAGACAAATTTAAATGGTTTGAATAAGGAGGCCGATGATGACGGTTTGCTTCTCAATAGAGAAAACATAACCACTGACCCTAAATATTTTAGTGTCACGGTATCACAGATTTAGAACTGGAAGGGACCCAAGAGACCATTTAGAACAATCTATTATTTTTATAAAGAAACTGAGGATCCCATGTTAAGTGACTTGCCCACAATCACATAATTTGCACATTTCAGAGGCAGGATTTTAGCCTCTATCTTTCTGACTCTAGATATCAGGATTGCTAGTTATGGCTTTGTACAAGGATGATTTCATTGTAGCTGAATGCTCGCTACCCAACTGATTTAAGGAAGGAAGAAAAGTTGTTTCCTTGAGACTTATAGAAACATTAAAATAAATGACTAGGAAAAATAGAATTAGAGAACAAGGCTTTTTAAAGTTCCTTTTCTTTTTAATGTTTCCTGGGCAGTGATTTCTCGTAACAACTGCAATACTCTGACTTTCCAGACCCACACAGCAATTGTTTACTAAAGGCTTGTTTGCTCTCGTTACCTTAGCATAAAACATAATGAAACAAAAAGAAAAATAATAGTATAGTTCAGAGCAATTGCACAGACTCCTCCCAAAGTTTCACATTTGGAAATATACTGGGCTACAATGTCAGATTATTAATAATTAAAATAGAAAAGCACCCCTTGCACCATCACAATTCCTGAAGACAGACACCATCAGATGTCCCATTGTTCTGACATCCTTAAGGGCGGGTCAAGCTGGTAAGAACTGCATAGACATAATAGAGTTTCCAAATTTAACTTCAAGGCTATTTCTGTGACAACTTCTGCTTTATAAAGCATATACTTCACCTATGGGATTTGGTGACACAGGAAACTCTCCAGGCAAAGCTTCTTAGAACATCTCAGAAAACCTTGAAAGCCAAAAATAAATTTTATTTTCAAAGCACATGCTGGGCCAAGGAAAGGAAGGAAACACACTAGGCAAAGTCCTAAAGGATTTCCAGATTCTTCATGTACACCAGGGAGAAGGAGTGCATGTAGCTCAATGAGCCAATGTCAGTCTATTCCAGAAGTCTTTGTTCCATTTCAAACTACATATAAGAATAAGTAAATATTTTACTAAAACTAGTTTAAGAGGCTTTTCCAATTTCCTATTCCACAGATCACCACACCAGAACATGATTTGGCATAATTCTGCAGACAGACCTGGCAGGATCTCCTCACAAGAGACTGAAGGCTGGAACAGTTGATTGGAACAGTAATGGTTATAGGAGAGTTGAGGTACACTAGGCAGGGATGTCAGCTGGGAAGAAGAAGAACCCGCCTCTACAGCTGGGGCCTACACTGGGCCAGTTTCTTCCATTACCATTTTCTCACATCACCATCATTACAAGCCCTAAAAATACCCACACTATTAAAAAAAACCCAAAACCTTAAATATTTGGATATATTTTCAAATGAGTTCATTTTCTGTTAGTGCAAACAGCAGAATGCATTTTTGAGTGACTGGCAGAATTCACAATGTTTGGAGTTCAGCATTAAGTTCTGATGCATTTTTGGGGAAGCTTATTTTGAATCTGCAATCTGGCAGGAGCCCTGGCAAGCTTACATTCTCACCATTTCGGCTAGAACAGAAAAGCAATTAGCAGCCACCACTCATTGTCACTGACAAGGAAATGCCCTGGGACTCCAGAATACAAGCTCTGGACAAGATATAAACAAACTCCTATCTGTTCTGCTAAAGACTTGCCCAGCATACAATCCTGGTCAATGGAGCCACTTTTTATAGCAAGGGAGCCAAAGGTGAGTTAGGCAATTGATGAGTTGCAAAAGAAAACCATCCATGAAGGTGGAGCCATGAGAGTCAGGTTCTCATTAGTTAATTCCATCCTTGCTGGAGATGGAACTCTCCTATTACTGTCCCTAAGGGTGCTATCATTCTCCTAATCACCCAGGCCTGACCCTCACTCATCCCACATATCCAATTGGCTGCCAAGTCTTGTCATTTCTACCTTGGCAATACCTCTCCCTATCTCCCTATACAGAAGGTACCTTAATCCAGGCTCTCATCACCTCTCACCTAGACAATTGCAACAACCTTTTAATTGATCAGTTTGCCTCAAAGTTCTGCCCACTCTAATTCTTTCTTCATTCAGCTGCCAAAAGAGATTTTCCTAAAGACCATATTGTTTCACCATCTCCCTGCCCCCCAATCAATCTCAGCGATTCTCTATAACCTCCTGAATAAAATAAAAAGGTCTCTGACATTTAAAACTTTTCATAACCTGGTGCCCTTCCTACCTTTCCAATCTTATTCATTTTATGATCCATTTACACTGTGCTATATCCTCATGAATAATACTACCTTCTATCTATGTGCTTTACACTGGCTGTCCCTCCTACATGGAACGCTTTACCTCTGTCTCCAGGCTTCAAGATCCAGTTCAAATCTTACCTTCTGCAGGAAGTCTTTTTCACTGTCTCTAGCTGCTAGTGACTTCTCCTCTAAGACTTTCATGCATTTATTACATATATATTTGTATATGATTACTATTTACATATAGTCTCCCCCTTTAGATTGAATTCTTTGAGGGGTCAGAACCTTGTTTTTGTCTCTGTGTCACTAGTATTTATTTATTACACTGCCTGGAAAAAATATATGGATGTGTACATGTGCATGTGTGTATGTATTCACATAATAGATGCTGGAAAATATATGTAAATAGTAAGTGCTTAATAAATGCTAGTTGACTGATAGTCATCAGTGACTCCAGTAGTGGTGATGTGAAAAAAAACCCTCCTTATTCAGCTTCCTAAGAATATATAGAGTACTAACCTAAGCGATCTCACATTTTAGATACTTCTACAACACTTCATATTCTAGGGAATTCTGTGCCTCATGAATCTGAGATCCCTACCCTAAATGACCACTGATTTGAGTCAGCCACTTCCAAACTGGTAGAAGGCAGATGCGTTCTGATCTTGTGTTGTAGGGAGAGTAGGGACACATGGCAAATGTCCCTAGTCTTTGTCTTTATCTCTCTGTGACAACACTTTTTCTTTTTTTTTCTGGACCTGTATTTTCATCCATATGGGGTGCTTCCAAAGGTGAAATTTCCTTTTCAAAGTAACAAGTGACAATTTGTTACTCAACATTCTAAGAGTTGCCAGAGGCATGGAAAGGTTAAATGACTTTCCCATTGATGGACAGCTAGTATGTGTGTCAGGGGCTGACTTGAACCTTGAAATTGGGACATAACTCTAAACTTAGTTTCCTATTCACTATACCAGTGTGACCTCTGGTTTCAATAATAACTCATTAAATATACCATTTTAAAGTTTACAGAGTGCTTTAACAGGTATTATTGTCTTTGATCCTCACTATAATCCTTAGAGGTATCTACTTTAGGTACTACAGGTAATATGTTCATTTTACAGATGAGCCAACTAAAGCTCAAAGAGACTGAGTCATCCATAGACATATAGCAAGTAATATTGTTGGAAGGACTAGACCTTAATTTTACTCTGATCCCAAATCTGATGCTCTTTCCATTATGCCATGTTGTGAACATAAGTTAGTGGACTTGCTAGGGATGACAGTGACTAATGAGAACAAGCTGTAAATTAGATTAAATAGACTTTTGCCAGAGTATGACTCCCAGGTGCCTCTTGTCTATAATCAAGGGGAAAAACATGGAGAAGAAGACGTTATCTTTCAGAAACATGATTCCATGGAATACATTTTTCTAAACTGTTTTTTGATTTGAGGTTATAATTACAACTGGTCAACCAATCAATCAGCAAGTGATATTAACCAAGAATGTCATGCACACATAGAAGGTTTCATTGCCTCCATAGAAATCCTATTCAAATATCTCTTTGTCCTATGGAAAGGAGTCTAACTTTTCTAAGTTTTGTAGTGGAGTCCAAAGTATACAAAAAAAAATCAGAAAAGGCTTTGGTTATAATTCCTGCCTAAAGTATTATTTGAGGATTAGCCTCACTAAATATAGATACTCATCACCAGCAGGCTAGTCATTAGGTAATGAATTCTTTGGTCGCAGAAACCTATGAAGTGAACAAAAATATAAAATGGTCCTCCATACTTTTATGGCTCTCTTACATTTCTGTGGCAGTGGCAGGACACTAGAAAAGAGATTTTTTAAAAAGGGCTAAGAATTGCAGTCTTTAGATGACCAAAAATATGAGTTTAACTGAATATTCACTATAAATGGTTCTTGTCTAATGACTTAGTCAAAGGATGTATAGGTGGATGATACAAGTCATCATTATTGATGCTTGCTATAAATTAATCCAGAAGACCTAAGTAAGTTGTAGCTAAATGGTATGATGACCCAGGTTCTCCTTTGAGAGCTAAAAAAAAAAGCTTGAAGAATTAGTTTCATAGTGAATTTAAAAATAAGTTGTAAATATAATTTTGTGGGATAGTTGATCATCTTCATTTGCAGTATTCAGGATCAGGGAAAAAACCCAGAAAGATTACCATTAAGACAATTTTAAATTATGTACCAATAGCTGTTGCAGAGAAAAGACAGCTACAAAGACTTTGGCAAGATTTCCTAAATCAAATACAAATACAGTGATACTCTATGAAGTCAAAGTGAAGATGGCATAGTAAGGAAAGGCAAAAAGGAAGGAAGAAAAGAAGGAAAGAAGATAGGTAGGAAGGAAGGAAATGAGAGGGAAAGAGAGAAAAAAGAAAGGTTACAAAATATGGTTTAGCTTTAAGAAATGAAAGAGATCAAAAATGTATTTTCATACTATTTAGCAGCCTCACTTCTCTCATTTTTTTCTGACATGAGATTTGGAAGGGATTATATCTAATGGCTTTGCAAAAATTAAAATAGACCATATCTTTACCGACAGAAAATGACTAGTTACTAAGTGGGAATAATTTCTGTCTGTGGGCAGTATGTATTAACAAGTAGTTAGAACAAAGGTAAAAATCAATACAAAATTAGAAGATAACTATGGACAGATGATATGGGTAATTACAATGACTGTAAGCTAACCTATTGAGACAAGCTATTAGTGTCCCAAAACAGGAAATGGATAAAATAAAATTTATACTAATTATCACTTAATTGACAATCACTTAAAATGATATGAAGCAATTCCCACAAGGACATGGTTTGATCTCCTACCTAGGATCATCAAGATAAAACTCTAGAGAGAACAAACATTTCAAAAATAGATCTGACTTGCCAGCATTTCTCTAGAAATGTATTCTTATCCTGGATGATAGTGTGACATCTGGACTCTAACACTTGTGTACCCAATTTTCTATGAGGAAATATCAAGGAAGCCAAGGAAAGTAGCTAGACCAGACTAAGTATTTATAGAAAAAATCTTCAAGAAGCAAGGGAATTTACAGATCACTGGTGGATTGATTTTTAAGACATGGGAAAGAAAGGAATATACCAAATCATTGAAAAAAATTATAATTTGCCTATTCCCCAAAGTGAGGCAATGAATGGGGAGCACATTAGTAGCTACTGATCCATTTGCCTGTTTCTTCATCTCTATAAAATGATCTATGTATGTATCAATGAAAATAAGAGGACAAGAAGACTTTTACAAATCATTTTCTACAAAAGAACATATCTTGAAATTTATGGGGGGGGAGGGCGGTGTAGAGCCAAGATGGTGGAGTAGAACAGGACTTCCGCCAGCTCTGGCTTCCACCTCCTCCAATACATGTTAAAAATGACTTTAAACAAACTTTAGAGCTACAGAACCCACAAAGAGAAACAAATCTCCCCCTGAAGGAAGCCCAGAAGGCTGGCACAAAGGGTCCATCACAGCCTGCTGGGAGCCTTGTGCAGTCCAACCTGAGCCGTGGTTTTAGCCCCAGGGTGGCGCCAATGAGCTGTGGCTAGAGCAGACTTCACTAGAGTAAATCACCAGCAGCTGGAGTGGTTTCTAGACTTCTCAATCCACAAATATCAAAGACAAAGTAAAAGGTCAGTGTGCAATTTGGTTGGTCCAGGGGAGGATAGAAGAGTGCAGTTTGGCTGCTATCCCTGGAGCGAGAGGCAGAGGAGGTGCAGTGGCTGCAGCCACTGCCACATGGCTGCTACTGGAGCTCCTGGCCTGCAGAATGTAATTGTAATCACTCTTGCTTTGACCTGCTTGGATCCGGATCACTATCTTGCATGGTGGTCCTAGGGTGTGTGACCAGTGAGCCAGAGCTTGTGGGGGCAGTAGTGAGGGCACCCATCTAATAGCTCCAGCAGCTGAAAAAACCCCAGCAATTTGGGACATAGCTCTCTCCATTCTGGAAGCAGAGTTCTACCATGGCAAAGAACTAAATGTCAAGTAACTGGCTGCCAATATGAGCAAGCAGAGGAAGCACAAACAACCATAGAATCCTTTTCTGGGGGACAAAAAGGATCAAGGCATGGAGTGGGAGGAAGACATCCAAGTTAGAACCCCTGCATCAAAAGCCTCCAAGAAAAATATGAATTGCTTTCAGGCCATGGAGGAGCTCAAGAAGGATTTTGAAAATCAAGTAAGAGAAGTGGAGGAAAAATTGGAATAGATTAGGGTAAATTATCTCATATAAAAGAGGCAAGAGAAAACTATTACAATGGAGGGAAAAAAGCAGGAAGCTGAAAGGGAATGGGACAACTTGATTCTCATTGAATTTGGCCTAAGGAAGGAATAACATACATACTCAATAGGGTATCTTACCCTACAGGAAAATAGGGGGATAAGGGATAGGAGGGGGGAAGATAGAAGGGAGGGCATATTGGGGGAAAGGGTAGTTAGAAGCAAACATTTTTGAAAAGGGACAGGATAAAAGAAGAAAATAAAGTGGGGGGCAGGATAGGATGGAGGGAAATATAGTTAGTTTTTCACAATATAACTACTATGGAAATTATTTGGGTAACTACACATGGATAATCTATATTGAATTGCTTTTCTTCCAAGTGGGGGTGGGTGAGGAGGGAAAAAGGAAAAAAAAATCTGGAATTCAAAGTTTTAAAAATAAATATTTAAAAATTATTGTTTTACATGCAACTGGGAAATAAGATATACAGGTACTAGGGCATAGAAACCCATCTTGCCCTACTAGAAAGTTGGGGGAGGGGTAAAAGGGGAGGATATAAGAGAGAAAAGATTGGGGAAAGGGATGTTCAGTAGGCTTGCTATTTTGGGGTGGGTGGTAGGGGAAAGATGGGGAGAGAAAAAATTGTAACTCAAAATCTTGTGGAAATGAATGTTAAAAACTAAAAATATATTTTTTTAAAAAAGAACATATCTTCTCCATTTACAAAATGTACTGAAAGGTGCAAGGAGTACAAGATCTCAATGGGTTTATTGTTAATTTTTAAAAACCAACTGATTCTATAGAGTAAAATTAAGCTTAAAAAGTTCCTTTCCCAACATTGTGTATCCTATGCAAATGTAAAGTCATTCAAGATTCATTGACAGATTCCACCACAGATCATTTTGTCCAATGATTCTTTAATTATCGACATCAAAGGGACATAAAACAGGGAGATGTATGATATAGCTTATGATGGTGAAGTCCTCAGATGTTCTATATAGCTATCATTAAGCTAATTGCATTAAGCACCAGAATTCACTGGATCTCATCAAAAAGACTGTATAGGCATGAAAAAGATGTCTAGTAATTAATTTAAGAAAAATCAGCTAGATCAAGCATCAGCAACCAGCCTTGTGGGCCAAATCAGACCTGTCGCCCATTTTTGTTCATCCCTTGAGCTAAGAATGGTTAAATTTTATGTTAAAATGGTAAAAACCATTTCCTAGCTCATGTCTGTGGCTTTCAGGATTTGCCCTGAGGACCACAGTTTGCTTACTTCTGAGACAGATGACTATGTTCACACTATAACATGAAGTTAAATGAGCAGGGCATTGACTTATTTAATCAATAATTTGGACAGGCAGATGGACAATGAGCTGGCCCAAAACTGAATGAGAAGAAAAAATAGGCTGGATTGTATTTGAGAAATTGTACAGGGCTTAACTCTGTCACTGAAAAACAAGCAAAAAAACCATAAAAAAACCATATCCAAACAAAATCCCTGTCTTCAACATCAATGTTCTCCTAGGACAGATAGGTAGAAGAGAAGATAGAGTGTTAGGCCTGGAGTCGCAAATCTGGTCTCAGGAACTTCCTAGCTGTGTGACCCTGGACAAATCACTTAACCCTGTTTGCCTCAGTTTCCTCATCTGTAAAATGAGCTGTAGAAGGAAATGGCAAATTACTCCAGTATCTTTGCCAAGAAAACTCCAAATGAGGTCATGAGGAGTCAGATACAACTGAAATGACTGAACAACCACCACAACAACAAAGTTATCCAGTAACTTTTTCTCACTGTGAATCATGGAGCACCATAATATCCAAAGATTCAAAACTGCAAGTTCAATGGACAGACATATGGTTGATGTGAGGGGACTGTGGCCTATTGACAGTGATGAAGATATCATCCAGGAAATATATGATCAGAGAAGATGGTGCCATTCATTACAAGGGGAGAGAGGAAAGGAGAACATATGGGCAGCAGAAATACGGAAATCTCTGAAAGATTAATGGGAAGACCTGGATAAGAATCACATATAATGGGAAGGTATGATTGGATTTCAGTCTACACAGTGCAGGAGAGAGTGTCCTCATCAATGAAAGCATGGATCTATTGAGTCATTGCAGTACAAGTTTTAATTGCAAATGAATCAAAATTAAACTGATTTTTAAAAATCATATACTTAATTTCATTATATATTAAATATAAGGTGTTGTCTTCAATTCATTTTTGCATAGAGGTACTGGTTTTCTTTCTGAATGGAGTCTCACAAGCAACATTAAGAAACGACTATCCATAAATTGTAAAATTTCTGTAGCTACTTGTCACTGACTCATTTGGAATTACCAACTCTGGTCCATCTGGTTTACATACCACCACTTCAATCTTCCTCCTTCATTCTCCTTACCTTCTTTACCATTCTCATGAATGGTACCACTCTACCCCATCTCAAGAAACATATACAAAAAACCATGTTCTCTGGGCCACCTCTCATCATCCTCTCTGTCCACCCTTCCTCTCTGTGATTTATCACTGTCTCTTGGTCTTTATTTATTGTTCTTTCCTCTGTGCAACCACTCTAATTACTGTCTGTTCATCTATGTCTGTCTGTCTTTTCTTCTGTCTGTCTCCCCATGACATACACACAGATTCTCCTGCTTTCCAACAATGTTTCGTACCTTGATCTTTCTTATGGTGGCACCCAATCTACTTGGACATTCTCTTTATTGGCCTATATCCATTATGCAACAAGTGTTGCTAACTTATTTAATGATTCTGGAGGATAAAGGTGGCATCTTAACCAAGTAGCCCTCTGCTGTTTCCACAATTAGACCAGCACTCCCTCCAAAACAATAGTTGGACATCAGTCCTGACCATGTTATTTTTAGAAATAAGGGGTGAACACTCAGGTGGTACTTGAGGTATGTAGGAAGGAAGAACATTAGAGGAGGGAAAAAGAAAGAAAAAATGGTACTTCCTGGCATGATCTTAAACTGCTTTGAAATTGGTGGGTTTAAGCCCTTAAATCACTCAGATTTATAATGAAGAGAAGCATTGTGTGATTATCACTACTACCAATTATTTATTAAGGACATATTGGGCAGCATGCTAAGGCCTGGGGACTTAGACCCTACCCTCAAGAGCCTTGCAGTCTAGTTGGGGAATGTGGAATGAAGAAATTAAGAGAAAAAAAAGATGAATCTCTTTACTTTCCTTGAACTTAAACTCTGCCAAGGAAACTGTTTAGTAAAGAAGGGAAAGAAAGATTACCCTAATCCTATTTTCTGGTCAGCTTACAAACCAAGTGAAACAGAGGAAACCCATTTATTCTAGTGTTGAGTTGGGCTTCAAGAAGAACACAGCACTTGCACTCATAAGTTACCATTTGCTATGGAGACACCCCTGAGAATTGAGGGGGGGGGGAAGTACTATTTCCCTTGTTTAGCAGAGAATGAAACTGGGTCATTCAAGGGGAAAGTGACAGAATTCCAGAGTCTTAAACTTGGAAGGGACCTTAGCTGTCATAGAATCTCCCATGGTAGTGGTATTCCAATTATTTCCTCCAATTAGTTAAATGGGATTAGGATTAGAACCTGTCATCCCTATCTCCCAGACTTTTAAGTCAAACTTCTTCCCTTCTATACTTTATTAAATAGGTAGCATGACTTGTCAAATGTTAAATTGCTCTCTCCTTTAAATCAGAAATTTTTAACCTGGGGTTCATGCACTTATTTTTAATATATTTGATAATTGTATTCCTATATAATTGGTTTCTTTCATAATCTTATGCACTGCATTTTATGAATTAAGGAAAAAAAACACATAACTTTGAAAAGTGGATAGAACACTGGGCCTGAGATCAATAAGTCCTGGGTTCAAATCTGATCTCAGATACATACTAGCTACACGACTCTTGACAAATACCTTCTATCTGCCTTAGTATCCTCAAATGCAAAATGGAGATGGACAGTTAGGTTGTTTAGTGAATGGAGTGCTGGGCCTGTGGTGAGGAAGACTCATCTTCTTGGCCTCAGACACTTCCTAGCTGTGTGACCCTAGGCAGGTCCCTTAACTCTGCTTGCCTTAGTTTCCCTATCTGTAAAATGAGTTGGAGAAGGAAATGACAAACCACTCCATTAATTTTGCCAAGAAAACCCCAAATGGGATCACAAAGAGTTAAACAGTACAGAAACAACTAAATAACAACAAGAACAAATGTGGATAATAATAGCAACTACCTCAAAATTATTGTGATCCCTTTAAAAAAATTTGTACAAATAATATTTGTAAAGCAGATGCTCACAGTCCCTGGAACATAATAGGAGTTTAATAAATGTTTGTTTCCTTACCTTTTTCACAGAATTCTAAAGAGGTCTATGACTCAAGAAATATTAAGAAACCCTGCTTTAAATCTACTGGAAATTGATGGTATGAAGATTGCTTGCTATAAAGCTTCTGGAAAGTAATGAAGAAGAAATTCCAGCAATACATTTTGTCAAAAAAATCCATTACCAGAGGTAGAAATAATATAGGAGGCAAGGGAATATTTGAGGACTTGGATTTCTTCCTCCACAAAACTGGGCACCCTTCATCTTCTTCCCCTCCAGGCAAAGTGAGCGAAGGGTTCTCAGTCCTCTTGGTTTGTGTGGGAAATGTTCTCATATTTTTGGGAACAGTTGCCTGTCAAATGAAGTGTCAGCTACACAGACAAGGCCTCAGTTATCTTGCAGTTTTGTAGATAAGAGTCTCACACTTGAGACAGCATTATAGGCAACCACTCTACAGACACTGCTGTCAACACTGACCTAAGTGATGAAGGACTAGAATTTCCCCAATGCCATCAAGCACCCAGGATAGATGTTGTTAAAAGAAGTTTCATTCTCAGTTGGTTTGTTAATTAAAACATATGGTGCTATATCATACTCTCTCTCTCTCTCTCTGTCTCTCTCTCTCTCTCTTTCTCTCTCTCTTCCAATATCTTCATATGATTTTCAGCCCATATTCTGAAGGACAAAGTAGTCTAAATTTCCAATGGGGAAATGGTCATTTTATTGAAAAATAAAAGGGAATACAGGATTAAAAAAATTAAAAAACAAACTTTCAGATAGGTGCTAAAGTATATTCCCTTGTTATCTCTAAATGTCTGAATAGATCCAAAATATGCAGATTTATGATTCATGTAACTCGCCCTCACACAGAGAGAAAAATACATCTCTAAGTTTGTACTCACAGTGGGAACACACCAAACCAGATACATAAATAAAATTTTGGATTCTTTCATATCAGTTTCATGGGTTATAAAGCCAAGTAATTTTATTGCCAATTTAAAAAAAAAACTTTTTTAGTGAGATAAGTAACTTACTTTATAATTAATTAACTTTAAAAATATTAAGACTGTTCTTTGTATAATTCGGTAAATTTGAAAAGCGCATCATTGTTAGTTCTTAATGATGGGTTTAATCTTAGTCTTCTAACTGCGGGATGAAGGAGGGAGAGAAGGAAAAGTATTTAAAGAAACAAAGGAAAGAATCACTTTGACCAATTGATGCTGCTATTGATCACCCTTCATAAAATGCAGGACTTGGAATGTAAAATTGCACTGTTCTCAATGACCCAACTCAAGCTAAAAACTGAGCTATAAACAGGAATATTTCTATTTTGCCAAACTGAACCCTTAGGCATATACCCTTGGCCAAAGGAGTTATAGGAATCTTCTCCTGTCAACAGGAAAATAATACTTAGTATTTAGATTTAATTGGGATCATGGATGTAAAGACCTTCCCAAGCCATATAAACATGAGTTACTGTTATTGTTATTACTTGCAGCATCTGACAGTGCCAAATGACGGTAGCCAAGAGGTTCCCTGGGCCTTTTCAGATAGTCCCATTGTAGCCACACCCCCTTCTGTCACAGTAATGTCTAGCCCTTAATAATTAACAGTCAACTAAATGAATACCTAGTCAACCTCTTTTAGGTATCTGGCCCTGTACCTGAAACTTGTAATTGTAAATAATTATAGAATTGTTAGGTAGGAAGGGCTCTTAAAAGATGATCTGTAAATTCCTGTACCCAATTCTGAGGCATCTCTCTCTCTCTCTCAGTCTCTCCATACAAATGTTTTCCTTCGGAGAGGTTTCCAGGAAATAAAACTCCTTCTGTAACATCTTTAAAAGTTTTGTTTTTTCTTTTCATTTATCTATTACTATACATATCTGGTCATGATTCTGGATAAGTCAATCTGCTTTATACCTCTTATTTGCCATTTAAGCCCATTTTCTCTATTTTTATATTCCAGAGAGCTATCTAGAGGATTCATAGTACTGTACAAGGTACTGTATAGAAAGCAGTTGAAACACTTATTTCTCACAACTACCTTGCAGTAAAAGAAAAAAAAAGGCCACCAACAAATTAACAACTGAAACTCAGTCCTTGGAACATGAATTTTTTTTTCTGTCTGCACATAAGCTTTAATCTTCCTGATTTTCTGTTCCTGGTGTCAAACCAATAGTCAGGTCTGTCCATAGATTTTCACAAACTTATTTTATGTGTAGGGGTAGTTATCTCATTGCTCAGTCTTCATGTTCTCTACTATGTTTTTTAAAGTCTTTCTAATTTCCTTCAACATCTCATCTTCCAGTTCTTCCTTTACTTGTCCTGCTACCCTTTGTGGAAGACTCCAGCTGTTTAATATATGTCATATATTGGAGAACCAGACCCTTGTAGGACTATTAGATGTACTTTACTGCAACTATGAGGCAAAGTTAAGTTTTATAATTACAAACTGATTTTTAAAATGACATGAATACCATCCCCTACATTTTACTGCTTTCAAAGTAATAGCTAGTAGTAATAATGTTGTGTGTGTGTGTGTATTGCAAATATATAAAGACATATACAACACAGGCCCAGAATACAGGGAGGCTACATAAATATCTATGTACATACATGAATATTACTTTCAACAAAATAAGAAAGCAAATTCAATTCTGATTTCTGGATATTTGTTTGATAGCACTGTGGTAATCTCATTGGTGATGGCATAAGCAATGTATTTTCTTCAGTTACAGTATGTTGCCGCCTGTCAAATCTGGGAGTTGCCAGTGAACATTTTCAGGAAATTTTCCAGGTCTATTTTTAGAAATAATATAGACTTTCCTATCTAGTTTTCAGCCATGAGATGTTTTGGCAGACTCTGAGGCGGCTGCTGTAGCAGCAATGTGTGGCATCTCAAACCACAGACACCCTGCTCCTAGTACCAGCAACATTTAACTGGCTATAGTTTTTCTTGAGTAATTTTTGTGTCCATTTTCATATTCCTTTGGAAATATCAGAGTTTCTTGTTCCTCAAAGCTTTGGGGAAAAGAAAAAAACAACACCAAGCTTCTTCCTTTACAACATCATCCTCCCTCCTTTCCTTCCTCCCCCCACCAAAAAAAGAAATGCTCACTCTATTATAGAGGTTCCCAAACTGATTTGGCCTACTGTTCCCTTTAAAAATAATTACTCAGCACCCCCCCCCCGAAATCTACCTCCCTTAAACTTTTAATGTTTTTTTTTAATTTGTGTCCTTTCAGAAAAAAATACAATTCAAAATAATAATGCATCTTAAATTTAATAATTTATTATAGATTTGTGGGTTTTTCTGCATTGAAATTTTGAAGACACAATATTGAATCATATAACTATATAGTATAGTATAGTAAACAATTCATTACATGCCCATATTCCTGCCAATACATTCCGGACTTCCCAACAATATGCTTGCCCGTCAACACCTGCTTATTAAGACCTGTCAGTGGACTTGACCACTGATGGGTTATAACTTGCATTTTGTGTGTTTATTTGGAAAATAATGCAATCACTACAACTTTAACTCTGCTACACAACAGATGAAACATGTATGAATGTTTTTTCAAAATTCTCTTCTCTTCTTTCCTTACGTCACTTTATGTCACTGTCACTTTACTTTTATTCAATGCCCCCCAGTTGCACCTGAGGCTACTACCACCCCCCCCATTATTCCAGTGCCCTGCAGGGGTGGTATTGCCCACTTTGAGAACCTCTGCTCTTTAGAAATTTCAGGATAGGTTACCAACCGCTGTATAATAGCCTATGTTTGTTTTGTTTGCATGCTTTTGTCCAAGTTGCTATTGCTCTAGAAGATATGGGATGCTAGTAAAAAAAAAAAGTGACTCTTTTGTGATCAAAAAGAAAATAATTTATTTGGACTTTCTTCCTCTCAATTGGTTTGGTTGGTCACAGTGGGATAGACAAACCACTATATGTGGAGGTGCTGTTATGAGCTCCATAATGCAGATTCCTTATTTCACATAGATCTAACAATCTAACATTTAAATATCTTGACATTTAAATGCCAAGGTTTTAATTTTAATCTGACTGAAATTTAAATTTTAGCTTGCTCTGAGTGAGCCTAAGGACAGAAAAATTACCATCATGGGTCAAATTCACAGGCCATGCAGGTCGATATGGCATTCCTGAAAGGCATTTTGTTGGGGGTGGGGGCACAGTTTCTTTCCCTGACTTCAGCCTCAAAAAACAAACAAAAAACCCTTCCTTTCTCTACTTTTTCATTCTCTATTCACCATGTGTAAATTTATTTAAGCTCTTCTCGAACCTATTTTTAACTACTGTTTATACTACTTTTTTGAGTTGGTTGTTTTTTATCTGTCTTGAGTTTACATTTTCCAGAATTTA
This sequence comes from Petaurus breviceps papuanus, assembly GCF_028583685.1. Classification (NCBI taxonomy): domain Eukaryota; kingdom Metazoa; phylum Chordata; class Mammalia; order Diprotodontia; family Petauridae; genus Petaurus; species Petaurus breviceps. The sequence continues at coordinate 8,576,708 of NW_027187340.1, forward strand.
ATTAGGGTTCCAAGTTCTAATTTACTGGAACTGGGTGAATGAATGAATTCATATAGACAGACAGACAGATAGGTAGATAGAAAGATAGATAGATAGATTAGATAGATAGATAGACAGACAGACAGACATAGACAGACAGATGTGTCTCTATAAGGTAAGGGAAAAGATCTGGGCTGTCATCATCAATTTATAACTGACAAGCAAAAGCTTTACTATTGTATAGCATGTTCTATGAACTAAATCGCCTGGGCAGGAAAAAAAGTATATGCCACCTGAAATTTTTTGTGGCCCACAGTAGTCCTCCAGGGAGCCATTTTCTAAATGCCCTTATTTTTATTAGGTGCACTGGAGTCATTTTTCTGGTCCTACATGCTTGCAGTCTCAGTATCATCCTGCACTTCTCACTCTAACTCACCTCACATGTGCGATGAATTATCAAGTCTTGTCATCTTTACCCCCACAAGTCTCCTGTCCCCTCCTCCTGGATTCACATAGCCACCATTCTATTTCAAAGCCCTCATAATCTCTCATATGGAGTAGTGTGATAGCTTCCTAATTGATATCCCTGTTTCATGTCTCTCTCTTCCCTCCAATCCATCCTTCACACAGCTGCCAAAACAATATTTTAAAAGGTCAGGTCTGACCATGTTACCCCTCTGCTGAAAAAATCTCCAGGGTCTCCCTATTGCCCTTAGAATAAAATCCTCCCTCATTTAAGGCCCTTCACAATCTGGCCCCCACCTATCTTTCCCATCTCCTAACAGACATCACTCCTCTTGATTTATGGTTCAATTAAACTGGTCTACTTGCTGTATCTCTCATCTCTTAGCCCTTTCACATTCTAACACCACGCCTAGCACGCACTTCTATCTCACCTCCATTTCTAGAATCCCTAATTTTCTTATTGCAGTGTAAGAAATGACCAACAAGATGAATACAGAGAAGCAAGTAAAGATTTACATGAACAGATACAAAATGAAATTACCAAAGCCAGGAAAACAACATACATAATGACCATAACAATAGAAATGGGAAGAATAGCAGCCTAAAACAGAGTCAAAAATCAATGTTGAAAAATTGTAAAGAAGAAAATATTAGAAGACATGCCCCCCCCCCCCAATTCTTTATGGTGCGGTGATGACATAGTTCAGGACATTGCATATAATGTCAGTGTGTATGTGTATGTATGTGTGTGTGTGTTATAATGTACTGATTGGATTTGCTGAATTTTGTCTTCCTTCTGCTTGTTATAATGTATGATACAGGAGGAATGCTAAGCAATATAAACACAAAAGATATGTACACACATACATACATATACACAAGTGTATAATATATATCTCCAAGGTAATTTTGAGTAGGAGTAGGTAGGCATAAGCAGCCAAGGGGATCAGGAAAAGGCTCATAAAAGAGGAAGAATTTAAAATGAGCTTTGAAGAAAGTTAAAAGGTAGTATAGTGGATAGAATGCTGGCCCTGGAGTCAGGAACATCTGAGTTCAAATCTGGTCTCAGATACTTAATAGCTGTGTGACCTTGGTAAGTCACCTTAATTGACTCCAAAAAAGAGAAAGAAAGCTAAGAATTCTTTTTCTGTAATAGATTGTCATTGATATCTTTTGTGTTTCTATTTCCTGGATTACCTCCCTGTACCTCCTTCCTCCTTCTCAGAAAGATATCTCTTATTTTATATATCTATATCAAAAAGAAAGGGAGAATATATACATATACTCATTTTGTATTTGTGTGCATAATTATCCCAAGACAATATATGCTCTTTGAGGGACAGAATTATTTGTTGGTTGTTTTTTGTCATCATCAGTAATTAGCATAGGTCCTGGTACATAAGAAGTGCTTAATAAATGCTCACTGATTAATTCAATAATTACAGGAATGGGAACTGGCACAATGTCATCTTACATACACATCCTTCATTGGCTGCTAATCTGCAGATAGTGAGGCTCAGAAATAGAAAAGTCTTCCAGGAACGGAATATTTGTTCTGTTCTTATCTCTTAAGAGAAACCATATTCTAAGGGACAGCAAAAAATAGCAAAAATTATAAAACTACATATAACACAAAGAAAATCTATAGATAAATTGTTCTTTTTCTTATTCTTGTATGTGGAAATGATTTGATGAAAATAATAAAAGTTGTTGAAATTATGATGATGTTAAATTCATAAAAAAACCAAAAGTACCTTATCACGAGTTTCATCTTGAAGACAATAATAACTGGCATTTACACAGCGTTTTAAAGTTTAAAGTTTTCAAAGTACATCATATGTATTAACTCATTTAAGCCTCACAATGACCCTATGAGGTAGGTATAACAGGTAGTGTGCACCTTCCTTATCTGGTACATTACCACCTCTAATTTACTTATATTTTTCCCATTTTATAATTCCTATTCTAGTCACCCTATATTATTCCTTATTTTATAGATGAGCAAAACAAAAGCCTGGGGAAGTTAAATTACATCTATGTGGTCACATGGCCAAAAACTGTCAAAGGCAAGAAGTTCATTCTGGTCCATATTTTTTCTTTCAAGATTTCTGGGCATAAAGAATTTTTCATAACTCTTCTTGGCCATTTTTGGTGATTTATCATTTTAATAGTTACAAAGTTCTCTCATATCTTTGAAATGGAGAATAACTGATTATCATCCTTCTCGGGGACTTGGAAAGTAAGTCACCATATAGACTTCTCTAGGCTGAGAAATAAAATTCCTTTCATTTTTCCCCATAGAACCTGCTATTTTTCTTCTCTGAGTCAAGTATGAACATAATCTAAACTACAAATAAATTCATTGTAAATGTGTAGAATCAGATACTCTATTAAATTAAAACATAATTAGAGAATTCAAATCATAGAATGTTAGAATGGAAAGCATAGTAAAGATCACCACCAAAGGCTGGGCTAAGTAGAGAGGCACTTTCCCAGCTTTGTACCCCTTTTTACAGAACTAGGATATCCTTCTTTTCATAATACATGTTTTATAGAGTCCATCTCAAATAGTTGTACCCTTTTCCGTGGAACCTTCCATGATTTTCCCTACCCTCACTACATATGAATTGGAACCTTCCCTCTCAAACTATGTATGTGTATATATATAAAATGCACAGAAAAGATAAATGTGTATGCCTGTGTGTGTATATGTGTGTGTATGTGTATGTGTGTATTCCATGGAGAAGGTGCAGGTAACACTAAGAGAATTACTTAATAAGTGCTTAGAGAGCACCATAATATTAAGTATAATATATTGTTTATATCATTATCATGTAACATATATATATAATGATATATTTATCATAATGATATATGATATATTTATATCATTATCATGTAACATATTAGACACAATATGATATTTATTTTATAATATAGTGCATGTGATATATTATATCATTTAATATTATACTATGTTATATTATATGATTATATATTATATACCATTTAATATTATTATTATACTACATTATTTAATATTATGTAAGCACTTGTCAGGTAAGACTATTAGTGTTACCTGGATTTGTTTGCCTTATTTACATTTTACATGTCCCTCCAAATCACAGCACTATGCTCTGCATACAATGACTATTTTAATAAATACTTAGTATTTAAAGTTATGTTAGGAATAGCAAGAGATAGTTAAAAGGTTATTTGACAGCGAACTGGGAATTCTTAATTTTGCTGCTAGCTCTGCTTCTAAGAATGTGACAAGAGGGATAGCTTTATACCTCAGTATTCCCATCTATATGATGAAGAAAACCATTATCTTCTTAGGTATTGCAAAAATGAGGAATGAATCTATTTGAATATAATTCCAATTCTTTCCTATGACAACATGCATTGTTATAAGTATTTTGTGTATGTGGGTCCTTGCCCTTTCTCAACCTTATTGGGGTTCATGAATATGAATGAATAGAATACTGTTACATAATAAGTAATGATGAATATGACAAGTTCAAAGAACACAGGAAGACAAGTATGAACCAATTCAGAGTGAAATGAACAGAATCAGAAGGAAAATGTACAATAATGTACAAGAAAGTACAATAATGAAAAAGAAAACAAATCTGAAAGACTTCAGATCAGAAGACTGTTGAAGCATGTTATTCACCTCTTGGCAGATAGTTGAAAGCCTAGAGGTACAAATGAGATTTAGGATTTCCGACATTGACTATGTGTTGATTCTTTGTGTTTCTTTTCCCCCTCTGTACTTTTCTGTTACAAGGGAGGGATTCTATTAAAGAGATAAAGTGGTGGTAATAGAAATGCAAGAGAAAGAGAAGAGAAACAGTGAAACATTAAAAAAATACACTATACAGAGAAAACCAAAAGAAATGAAGAACTCACAAACAAATTAAGAAATTTTGTTGCTACCTTGGTAAATTTAATATCTACTTGTGAGAAATCCTATACTTTCAGAAGTTTCCAGTATTTAAAAATATATAACTCCTGTTCTTTGTACATGAAAATAAAGCAATAACCAATAAGGATTTATTAAGAATCTATTATGTGCCAGTAACTGTGCTAAGTGCTAGAGATATAAGTAAAGATTGAAAATATCCTCTATTCTCAAGGAACTTATAATGCAAGAAACATGTGTATGTAATATATATATACATAAATATGTATGTACATATGTTTGTATGTACAGATAGGTAAAAAGCAGATATGAAGTAATCTTAGAGGGTAAGGTTCTAGCACTTAGTAGGACTGCAGGATGCTCGAACCTATTCTTAAGCTAGAGATTTTAGGTGGCAGAGATGAAGGGGGAGAGCATTCCAGACATGGAAGACTTGTGGGTCTAAAAGTATGGACAAAGCAGATGGAATACTATGTGAAGAAGAACAAGTGGGTCAGTATGGTGGGACATATGACTTGGCTATGGAAGCTGATGAACTTTAAAAATCCTAGAAGGAACAGAGAGCCAATGGGGTTTACTGAGTAGGAAAATGAGACAGCCTTGAGGCAAGCAGACCAATTAAATGAGGTTATTTTAATAGTTAAGGTGAGAGCTGATAAGGGCCTTAACTTGAGTGGTGATGGCGTGAATACAGAGAAGGGAATAGATGTGAGAGCTGTGGAGATAGAAGAACATTTAGCTGAGAAGGAGAGGAGATATATAGCATAATGCCTTGTAGAGGCTGGAGAATCTTGAGAAGATTTTCTTTTTTTTTCTTTTTTTTTTAAGATGCTCAAGGGAAAGTGGAGGATGTTTGCAGGCTTTAGAGAAGATACCAACAGATAGAGAGAAATTAGACAAAGGAGCTAATGATATTTGAAATGTTTATCTTTGCTGATGATTGTTTAGTTCATAAAAAGATTTTTTTTTTAAAGAAAATGCTTCCAATATCGTTAGTCAAACTCCATATTACGGTGTAGTATTCTTAAGAGAAGCATGGCTATGTCTCCCTTACCTTTTTATTACCAGCAAACCCCTTGCTGAATGCATGGGTATAAATCCAAAATGTTTTAGCCCAGTATCTATGTAGGCTCTAGAAGAGGAAAAGCTAATTATGCACATGCACCCACCTTTCATCATCTACACTCTGAACCATTAGCCTTTGACCACTTGACAAATTCAGGTCAAATTTCTATCCTGAATGAGAACAGCTGTTTCCTGAATAAGATTGTTAGTTTACCAGACCACCTGGGCTGAAGTTGATTCCATTAAAGTGTGGGCAAACAGACAAAGGAATTCCATAAATCTTCTTTTCTTAATCATAGGATTAAACAATCCCTATTCAACAACTTCAGATATCAAATTGTTTGTTCCATTCGTTGAAAGACCATCCTTTTGGTAATTCTTCCATCCTACATAGAACAAACTTCTATTTCCCCAAGTCTCCTTTCCACATACTCTGCTACATTTGATACACAATACTGAAGTTTGGAACAAACTATACCATGTTTTAAAATAAAAAAAAACACTTTCAATTATGAAGTATTGTTATGAAAATGGATTCATGATGAAATGTTGTTATCCCCCACTGTTACAAGAACCAGGCATCAGAATTTTAATACCTGGGAAGTTAATGAAAAGTCTTACAATACTATGAGTTCACTCAGTACCAGTAAAACTTATCACTTTATTAGTAGCACAAAGGAGATAGGAAAGTAAGACTGACTGACTTCAGAAGTACAGCTGTGGGTCCATAGAAGAGCTGAGATATTTTCCATCATGTACTTTTTAACTTACTGTTTGATATTGGGTGAGATAAGGACAAGCATTTACTATTAGGAGGGATGGGTTCATGATGCTATAGTGAAGAAATACTAATCTATATACACCTAAGTAGCTATTAAGTCTTAATTCTTATGTCCTGGTGTAGTCTTGTAGTCTTCCTGTCTTTCCTTCTTTCCTTCTTTCCTTCTTTCCTTCTTCCTTCCTTCCTTCCTTCCTTCCTTCCTTCCTTCCTTCCTTCCTTCCTTCCTTCCTTCCTTCCTTCTCTCCTTCCCTCCTTCCCTCCTTCCTCCCTTCCCTCCTTCCTCCCTTCCTTCCAGAAGTCAGAGTAATTTATTTTGCGTATTTTTATGTGTGCCATACACATTGGTCCATTTTCCTTGAACGAATAAAGGAAATTTTTCTTGTATGTTTTATACACACTGGGGAACCTAATAAACTATAAGAAAAATACATTCTTTCACTTCTACTTTTTATGAATAAGGAGATTTGAGAACTCTGGGTAAAGAAGTGCCTCCTACTTGGAGTGGAGCAGCAGGGCTGAGAGTGGGAAAGGAAGAGAGAAGCCAAAAATCCAAATAGAAAAGAGATAGTGTGTAAAACCTCAGACAGAACACTGACTCTGGTGTCCAAGGACCTGTGTGACCTTGGGCAAGCTACTTGACCTCCCTGAGCCTCAGTTTCCTCATCTGTAAAATAAAAGGGTTGGACCAGATGACCTTCTGAAATTTCCTTGTAATCTATTTCCCAATCTATGTCTCAAAGTATGGGAGATAATTGGATTCCTACAATGTGTTGCCTAACATAGTAGAGAATAATCTAACCAATTAAAGTTGAAAAAGTCTGAGTTCAGGATTAAATGTGTGTGTGTGTGTGTGTGTGTGTGTGTATGTACAGGTTTTAAGATTTGTATAGGCTCTTAGAGAACATTTGGTCTAATCACATTGTTTTGTTTTATAGATGACTAAATGATTTGCTCAAGCATATCAGTGATGTATTAGAAAGAGGAGGGGACATTAGCCTAGAGCAATATGTATTGTGAAGGGAAGATAATCCAAATGGGAGAGGAGATAATCCAAAATGATAGCTAATATAGTAATAGCTTGAATTCATTTGATGCTTAGAGAATTAACTTCAAATGGAATGCATAGCCATCCTAGGAAGTCCTGGTTTGGAAGAACATGATTCGGCCTTTAGTTTTTCCAGGTGGCTTCCTACCTAACTGATTGCTGTACCCTAGGCTGGGGATAGGACCAGTTCACTGTTAAACCCTTATGTAAGTTTTAGTCTTTCTGAAACCTGTTCTGGAGTCAAAGAGGTGGTTAAATGTTTGTGTTTTAAATAAAATGAAAAATAAATTGAAAAAGCAATAAAACCTGAGTGCCAGGAACAGGTATTTTAGAGACTTAAATTTATAACCTGAAAGAAAATTTAAAATATATAATAGTAATCAAGATACAGATCTACCCTTCAGGAAAGTAGACCAATACAGACTGGAACTCCCAGTCAGAATTTCATGGAAGAGGTAAGACTTGAAGTGTAGCTGCAAAATTCTTATAAATTTGATGATTAAAAAATGGTTTCCACTCAAGAAGTTATTTTGCTTCGGACACCTGCAAATTCAGTTCACTGTAAGCAATGTTAATAGATTTAATGATTTCTGAAAATTATTCACCTTTTCCAAGGCCTGCTTCTTCTTTTAACACTTAGCCCACAGTCAAAGAAAAATAAATGTTCATAAGTGTTTTTCCTCACAATAATACTGGGAGGTAGGTAGTATAAATGTTTAGCCCCACCTCCCAAGTTTGCAGGTGAGGAAATTGAGGCTGAGTGATAGTCACAAATCAGAAATGTCCAAGCCAGCTTCAAACCCAAGCCTCCTAATTCCATAGTCAAGCCTTTCTTCATTACACCACTCTGTCAGTGCAAAACAATGAGAGTAGAGCTGTCTTTTTGGCAATATATATACAATGAATAGGTTTCCCAAGAATATACTGTTCGTATGAAAATCAAATAGAAAAGAAAAATAGAGTAGGTTCATTTTTGACCCTCTCCCTTTTGTTATCTAACTTTCATTAGACTCCATACCTGAATCTAATGGGTTCAACCATGATTCTTCTTTTAAATGATTATATGGGTCAATACTTATTTTCATTTTTAGTTGTTTGCTAAAATGTTTTACTGATATCTTTTGTTTTTCACTGCCTACATTTTTCCATCTAATTCCTCTCACCCTTTCCTTTCCCAGATAGTCATCCTGTATAAAGACAAAGAAAAGGGAAAAATAAATTTCAGCATAACCAACCAATATGTCAAAAAAAGGTTTAAGAAATGTTCCATGCCCATAGTCCTCCATCTCTACAAATAAAGGGAGGGAAGACACCTTCTGATATCTCTTCTTTGAGGTCAACCCTGATTCTTGTAACTTCACAATGTTCAATTTTCTATTGTTTTGTTGCTGCTCTTTCTATTTACATTATTGTAGTCATTGCTTTTCCTGATTCTGCTTGCTTCAAATAAGCATAATTTCATATAATTCTTCTCATGGCAATTCTCATTTTTATGGTTGTAATAGTTACCTGAACATACACAGTAAACACCTCTCTTGCCATAAAAGTTTTAGGTACAAGAGCAGAGACTTCTCAGTTTTTAAGTGGAGAGGAATGAATTCTTATTTAATTTCCTCCTCAAACTCTCCCTGGAATTGAGCCCAGATCCACTGTTTAGCACACTGGTCAGCAAAGAATATTTGTTCATTCATAGCATTTATGTATTCAGGTACTATTATCATGAACAGGTATAACAAAGATGATTACATACATTATTCAAGATAGAGAATGCTTAAATACAAATGGAGGCCTAGGTAATAGATATCACTAAATGCTGAAATGATAACATGATATCCTTTGTGCTAACGCAGGGTGCAAAGGCTACATGTTCTATTATTGAACTAGTAAGTCCTTAACTAGTCGTCTGGAGAAAGATGACAACGTACCTTAAAAAAAAGGCTTTTTAGTTATAGTTGTAACTCATTTATTCCATACAATATGGATGCATCATTGCTTTTCTCAGGGATAGAAGAAAAGCAAATCAATAAGGTAGGGAGGTGAGCAAACCTAAAGACACAAAAGTACTGTGTGGTTATCTATATAACATTATGAATTTCTTTTGAATTTGGAAATTGATGTGGCATAGCAAAAGGAGTTGGCTGCCCGATAGCTAAAACTTTTTTCTCTCTTACTAGGCAGCTAAGTGGCATTAAGTCATCAGACAATTGATTCAGTCATACTCAGATACAATGGAAGACCTGATTAAGGCAAAACAACATAATAGGTCATCTTCACTATCAAAATGGCAAACACTGGGAAATAATGCTTTCTGATGATTGCCACTGAAAACACTCAACAATTGACACATAAAGCAATGCATTCTTTTAACTGCTATACGTTGGAAAGATAGAGCTTGTTCAAGTGATTTCTGAATTCAAGGTCTACAGAATAGATAGTTTCATGTGATCTCTTTCTTCCCTGTTGGAAAAATCTCATCAAAAGAGATGAAAATAGAGAAGAAATAGCACAGCCGACTAGTGTTAGCATGAACGTGGCAAACTTCCATTAAAATTGCCATGGAGCTTGGACAGTTTGAATGAGAATGTGAAAGAAGGGCTGGATTGTAAAGAAAATAAGATGGAAAAACAAAAATTAAATGGAATATTGTAGTGTAGTAGTTTGAGAGCCATTGGACAGTTTATACCAGCTGAGGCACATGTGGATAGTACATTTTTATTAAGATAAGTTATCACCTATGGAAAAAAGTCTGTATACTATTACTAAAACAGCTTATTAAAGCAAGATCAACTTGTATTGATCTATTTTCGCTTTAAATTCAATCTAAAGGTCAAGGAGAGATGATAGGGAAAAAGTCAGAATTCCACAGATCCCACAAAGATATGTGTTTTCTCCCTATAGATAAGTGGAATGATTCTCAGTAATAATAGCCAAATTTGATCAGTAGAGAAAAATCTACTGGCCTAACTACATTACAAAACAGGGCTAATGAGCCTACTTTGCAACATGTGAGAGGATCAGATAACTGAACAGACAAAGCTTTATGCCACAGTGGAATGGAAAGAATGACAGTGCCTATGACCTTCTGGACAGATAAAAAAGAATCATGGGTTACATGTCATTCTAAGCATGAGGTTACAATGGAGATGATATATATGATTCCACCAATTATTTAGACAAAATTATTCATGACTTTAAGGTTTCATTATTCAAAATTGCAATATACTGCTTTCTAGAGTAATAAGCTGAAGTATTTGGGTCCAAGGAATAAGAAAAATTATTTCTAAAACTACTAGGACAACTAATTTCTTCTAAACTTTTCACTGAGGTTTTCTCTGAACCATCCCACCCTCCACACTAAACAATTTTAACTGCATGACGTGGGAATGGGAGCATTCAAGAGTTTCATGGCAATTAATGAAATCAACAATTGTTTATTAAGCGTCTATTATATGTCAGGCACTAAAAATACAAATAGGAAAATGAGACAGTTTCTGCCCTCAAAGAGCTTCCATTCTAGTAGGGGTTTGCAATATGTTCACAAGTAAATAATTGTATACAAAATAAATACACAGTGATTTGGGGGTAGGTATTAACCATGAAGTAGGTGGCTCTTGAGCTCAGCCTCAAAGGGAACCAAGGGATTTTAAGAGGTCAGGGTGAGAAGGGAGATCACTGCAGGCATGGGAAGCAAACATTCCAGGCATGTAGGACAGCCAGTACCTGGACACAGACGCAGAAGACAGAATGTCATTTGCAGGAAATAGTAATGCTACATATTGGCTGGAGGCTAGAGAGCCTGAGAGGGATAATGCATAATCAGCCTAGAAAAGTGGGCTGGAGTCATGTTGTGATGGGCTAAAGAGCTTGTGGTTTTGGCCCAAAAGGTGCCCTTGAAGAAGAAAATTATTTCATAAGCTGGTCGGTACTAAAGCTCTATTAAACAGCCACCCATATTCCTAGATTTAAGCATCAAGGTTTGAAATTATTACCTCATCAGTTGTGAAATTAAGAAATGCTAATAAGTAATAGCCATATGACAATGTTAATAATTAGAGGAATTCAAATGGATGCATCTCGAAGGTGTTGCCTCACGTACATCAGACTGACAAAGTTGACAAAAAAGGAAAACACATGTTGGAGGGGCTGTGGGAAGAGGAGCAGGCTGATGCATCGCTGGTAGACCTATGAATGGGCACGGCCATTCTGGAAAACAATTTGGAACTGGTTTACCAACAATGCATGCCCTTTGACCTAGCTACAAGACTGCTAGGTTTATACCCAAAAGAGGTCAAAGAAAGAAGAAAAGGTTCTATATGTACAAAAAGTTTTATAGCAATTCTTTTTGTGGGAACTAAAGGGATGTCCATAATCTGAGGAATGGTTAAGTTGTGGTATATGAATATGAGAGAAAACTCTTGTGCTGTAAGAAATGAGGAAGCAGATCATTTCAAATAGAGATGAAAAGACATATGAAATGATTTAGAGGGAAGTGAGAAGAATCAGAAGAATAACTTATATTATAGAAGTATTATAAAAAAGACAATTTTAAAATCTTTTATAAACTGATGAAAAATGAAATAAACAGAACAAGGAGAACAATTTATATAATAAAAATGACATTTTAAAGACAAAGAACGTTGAAAGCTGTGAGAATTTTGATCAATACTGTGACTATGATTCTAGATGAAAAATGCTATTTGCCTCTTGACAGAAAGGTGATAGATTTAAGGTGCAAGAGGAGGCATAATTTTTTATACAATCAATGAGGGAATTTGTTTTGCTTGTCTATGCATATTTGTTGAAAGGAATTTATTTTTCTTTTCTGTTCTTTTAAATAAGGTGGGAGTGGGGTGGGAGGAAGGAAAAAAAAACAATTTCCTTTAATTAAAAACAATACAAAACGGAAAGGGGAGGGTGTTGCTAAAGATGTAGAATGCTTCCTACAGTTTCTGATGAAGTTGCTGTATACTAATCGGTAAATGTCTATAATGTGAAAAATAAAACACATTCATTGAACACTTTGTCAAATAAAAGAAAATTGGCACCTTATTGTGGTGGTGGATTGATCTAGTCACTCAGGAAAGCATTTTGGAACTATGCCCCCAAAGTTACTGAATTGTACATACTGATATTGAGTTTCTTTCCCAAATAGATCAAACAAGGATGAAAAGCACTCATAGGCACAACAAAAATATTTATTATAGCCATTCTTTTTTTGTAGTGGAAAAGAACTGGAAACTAAGCAGATGCCCATCAACTGAACTGGGGAATGGCCGGACTCACTACGGAAAATGAATGTAATGGAATAAAATTGTGCTGTAAGAAGTGATGAAAGGGATTTTTTCAGAGAAAACCAAAAAGACTTATATGAACTGATATAGAGCAAAGAGGAGAATAATGAAAACAGTTTATAAAACATCAACACAACAAAGACAAACTACTTGGAAAGACTTAGAAATTCTGATCAGTGCAGTGGACAGGACCAGTTTAGTAATTTACTTTTCTTCTCTCTCTCTTTTTTTTTAGAGCAATTGGGGTTAAGTAACTTGCCCAAGGTTACATGGCCAGTTATTTTGTGTGGGTGCCAAGTATCTGAGGCCAGAACCGATCCTGGGTCTCCCAATGCCGGGGCCAGCACTCTTACTGCACCACCTGGCCACCCAGTAATTTACTTTTCTTGACCATGCATATTTATCACAAAGGCTTCCTCCCTCTCTCCCTTCCTTGTTTTTCTTTTTATGGAAGGGGAGGGAGAGAATAAGCATTTATTAAGCACTTACTAAATGCCAGTCACTGAACTAAATGCTTTACAAATATTATCTCACAACAACTCTGGGGGGGGAGGGTAGTGCTATCATTATTCCAATTTTACAAATGGGGAAACTGTGGCAGACAGAGGTAAGTGACTTGCCAAAGGTTACACAAGATAGTAAGTGGCTGAGGCTGGATTTGAATTCAGGGAGGTGTAATGGGAATGCAAATTTGGAAGATCTTCCCTGTCCCTAGGCTAAAGTGCACCTGAAACCTGGGGTGGGAGGCTTGTTTTTCAGTAGATACTTTTTGATTGGCCAGTGGGTCAATAAGGTTGTTACATTCTCTGAGCCAGGAGAAGGCTATATAATCCCTGATGTGAGGCTTTGTTTGGGGGGCTCACTTTGAGAAGTGTTCTGTGATTTAATCTGTATTCTGGGAAGCCATTGTCCAGGCCCCTTCCCCCCCGCCCCTGCTTTGAAAAACCCAGATGCTGATTTGGTATAGATGCAATGGTTGGACAGTTTGGAAATCTGTCTACTTGATCTGTTTCTGTCTTGATAATTCTGTCTGTATATTTTGAAGTTTGGGGTGCTTGCCGCTACAAAATGGCGTCACGAACAGGATCTGCAGAGTAAAAGGAAAGTATGGGGGCGGGATAATTGCTACTCTTGCATAGAGAGGAGCACTCAGTACCTGTTTGGCAAGGTGAATGCCAAAGCAGTTAGAAGGTTACTGAATGACTAGAATGCTGGGCCTGTAGTCAAGAAGATCTGAGTTCAAATTCAGATTCAGATACTTTCTAGCTATGTGACCCTGAGCAAGTCTCATAATTTCTATCTCAGTTTCTTCATCTCTAAGTTGGGGATAATAGCACCTATTTCCCAGGATCATTGTGAGGATCAAATGATACAACATTTGCAAAGGAATCTCCAACTTTAAAACTATGATGATGATGATTATAGAACTTTAACATGAAAAAAAAATAAAAAGTTGCAGAGAAACAAACCAAAAAAATCATATGTACTGGTTATGGGATTTGAAGATCTTCCATGCCCCATGAACTTGCTGAAGTAGCAGGAAGGGGTGGTGCAGGAGGAAGCTGGAGCCTAGCTGGAGCCAGTGTAGCAATTGGAAGTGTGGCGGCAGCAGCAGCAGTGGCGGCATGAACTCCTTTTTTTTTTTTTTTTTTTGAGCCAGCCAGAATTTATGCTAAGGACTCCTGCTGAGGACTGCCAGGGAAAGGAACTGTGGCGGATCAGAGCTTCTGGGAGCAAGCTGTGTGGACACTGAGAAGTTGCCGTGAATGAGGAGAGGAGGACCTTTGCCTGAGGTAGCATGTTCTGTTTTCAAGGCTTGAGAATGTGGGTGTTTACTGCATTAAACACATGTGCCAACTCTATAGCTACTATGATGGCTTTGACTTTCTGGTTTTGGGACTCAGTTTTCTGGTATTTGAATAAATGTTCTAGCTTTGCCCCCCATGTAGAGAGCCTGTTATATTTTGTAATTAATAACCATATCAGCATACTTATAGTTACCATAAGCATTGTCAATACTGCATTGTTGATACATCATACAAGAAGTGAGGCTGAAAGAAAAAGTTAAATAGATGAATCACAAGCTTTTATTCTATTTCCCCTACATGTACTAAGAAGGTATTGAGGTATAGTAGAATTAGCACTGGGCTTGACATAAGATGATCTAGGTATGGAGGTATGACTTCCCATGGGAAAGAGAATTGGGGCTCAAATACCTACTCAGTCACTGACTATCTGGGAGACCTGGGTGAATTCTCTTAGTTCTTGATACAAGTTTCTTTATTTGCAGGAAGAAGGGTTTGGCCTTGATCACCATCCAGGGTCCCTTCCAACTCCAAATCTTTGTTGATGAGCTAGAGTTTTAAATAGGCAGGTGTCAGGGAATGGAAAGGGTAGCAGCTGTGGAATCCAAAGAATTGGGCTTGCTTTTTGGTCCTATGATCCGACCAAGTGACAACTTCTGAGACTCGGTTTTGTTACATGTAAAACGGGGATGATGAATACTCTGTCTAACTCCCAGGGTGAGCTGTATTTGATAGCTCTTTGGTAAATGTAAAGCATTATACAAATGCAAATCATAATACCCATTTTCACCACTATGACTGTTGCTACTCTTAATTGATCAGAAAAACAAAAGAGCTTTTTAAAAAAGAAGATTTGTTGAACACAGGAGTCAGGATTCAGCTTCTTCCAACATAATTTGGCACATTGTCCCGTGGATGGACTCAAGCATAATATTACAGCACTGGGACAATTTATCCAAATATATCCAAATTATCATACAGAATATGTTGGCTGCTGGTTCCCAATGGTTCTTGCCATTGACTTCACCACTGTGAGTAATTTCATGCATGCTCAGGGATATCTAAAAGTAAGCAATATCTTATAGAGAAGTATGAAAAATAGTGACATGTCAGACATGAGAAATGCTATAGGTGTGTGCGCTACCTAGGAGGTAAAATAAGGTTCTTAGAACAGTGAACTGGAGAAGGAAAATGGGGCATGACCTTAAATAATTCAAGACATCACATCTGGAGTAAACAAAAAATTAAACAACCTAATGGAACTATAGTCAGAAGAGAACACCATTCAATATCCAACAAAGAATACATTATCATCCACAAATATTCATGGTCTGACCCTGCCAAACCTCCTCCACCCACACACAAACACATGCTTAGATTCAATGACCCCCTATTGCCTTTAGTCAAAGGAAAAAAAATCCTCAATCTAGCATTTTAAACCCGACAACCTAACTACAACCTATCTTTATATGCATTTCTTTTTAATGTCTTCCCTTCTTGTATTCCATTACGCTTAAACTAGCCAGCTAGCTGATCCTTGGACAAGATATCTCTGATACTACTTTTCTGTTGGCCTCCATGAGTAACTGTCCTGTGTGAAAAGAGCCTTTCTTCTTAACTGTACTTCATAAAATCCCTAGTTTCCTTTTGAACACAGCTCATGGCACCTCCTACATGAGGCCTTCCCTGATTCACTCAGTGGTGGGAACTTTCTCCCTCTACATTACTTTGTACATACTTTGAACAAAACTTGTGTAGATGTATGTGTAGAAAGCAGGTTTCATGAATAATTTGGAACTATGCCCAAAGGGTTATAAAATTGTGCATACCTCTAACTTAGCAATACTACCACTAGGTCTTTATCCCAAAGACATTTTTTTAAAGGAAAAGGACCTATATGTACAAAAATATTTATAGCATTTCTTTTTTTTTGTGGTATCAAAGAACTGGAAATCGAGGGGATGCCCATGAATTGGGAAATGGATGGACAAATTATAGAAAACGAATGTAGTGGAATATGATTGTGCTGTAGGAAGTGATAAAAGCGACAGTTTCAGAAAAACCTAGGAAGACTTATATGAACTGATGCAAAGTGAAGTGAGCAGAACTAGAAGAACATTATGCACAGTAACAGCAACATTGTACAGATGATCAATTGTGAATAATTTAGCTATTCTGATCAATACAATGTTCTAAGACAATTCTAAAGGACTCATGATGAAAATGTTATTCACTTCTAGAGAGAAAACTGATGAAATCTGAGTGCAGATTGAAGCATAGTTTCTCACTTTATTTTTCTTAATTTTTTTTTGCTACATGGAAATATGTTTTACATAATTTTACATCTGTAATTGATGTCCCATTTCCTTCTTTCTCAATGGGTGGGGGAGTAGTCTGATGGAGAGAGAGAATTGGAAACTCAAAATTAAAAAAAAATAGAGCATACAAATTAAATAAACAATAAACTTATTTAAAGAAAAAAAAGGTGACTAGGTGGCGCAGTGAATAGAGCACTGGCCCTGGAGTCAGGAGGACCTGAGTTCAAAACCCACCTCAGACACTTAACACACAAAATAACTAGCCATGTGACCTTGGACAAGTCATTTAACCCAAATTGCCCCTCCAAAAAAAAAGAAAAAAAAGAATATAGGTTTCATGACCAGAAGGACTATTTCATTTTTTACTTTCTATCTCCAGAGTGGCCCTAGTATTTTGCACAAATATTTGCACTTAATAAATATTTTAAATATTTGGTGAATTTAACTTATTTATGTATCTTTGATATATGTTTACTTGTGTAAATGCATATGTTCACACATGTGTACACATACACACATGTAACACAATACACATTCTTATAAAATATACACACGCACATATATATGCACATATGCACACATACATATATGACAGCTAGGTGGCATAGTGAATAGAGTTCTGGGCCTGGAGTCAGGAAGAATCATCTTTCAGAGTTCAAATCTGACCTCAGACACTTACTAGCTACATGGCTTTGGCCAAGTCACTTAACCCTGTTTGCTTCAGTTTCCTCATCTGTAAAATGTGCTAGAGAAGGAAATGGTGAACCACTCTAGTATCTTTGCCAAGATAACCCCAAATGACATCACAATGGGTCAGACATAGCCTAATAGCCTAAACGATTGAACAACAAAGTAAGCAAGCATGAGTGTTCTATAAACCTGGAAGTGGAGCAGCCCTTTCCCTCTCTCATCAGAAATGAGGTAATATTGAATATCTGATAGAAGAGATTAGGTTTGGGATTGGTGAATCAGGATAGGCAGGTTTGCCTACTTGTTTTGCTTCAGATTGCTCCTTTTGAGGTTATTAAAATAAAATTATGTGACTAGAGCGATATCAGGGGTCACTTAGTCCAACTCTTCATTTTGCAGTTGGGGAAACTAAGGCACAAGGAAGTTTAAATGACTTGCCTTTTTTTAAAGGTGATACTCCCTCTTATTAGCTATGATAGAACAAACCCTGTCACAGCCTTTACTTTAGTGTTCATTATTCTATTGATTACTGTGTAAATATTAGACTTCCTGCCTGTGGAGAATTTGAGGCTTGCTTCCTTTCAGTCCTGTCTGCATATTCCCAACGGCTGCAGAACTTGGAACAAGAAAGTTTATGTAATGTTCCAGAAAAACTGCTGAACATCATGGCTCGTTTTAACCCAGGTATGAAAAGAAGGCAGAGATGAATTCACAAAAACGTCTTTCATGTGAACGGTTAAAGAAACAACAACCTACCATCACCTTCCCCTCCCACACTCATAAGGTCTAAACAGCTTTAACCATTGGCATAATTACAGCCCACTGCTTATACAGAGCACAGTGAAAGAGCCCAAGTCAGGCCAGGCTGACTCCCAATTCCTGTAGGAAAATCTTTCACTGAAAAAGACTGGGATGCAGGAATAAATCATTTCCCCAAAGTCATACATTTCCAGTAAACCTTGCGGTATAGCATGTTAAGTGTGACCATTTTACTAGGCCAACAGAATATGAAAGCTCAATGAAACATTACGTAGTAGTGATCAGATTTTTTTTTTAAATGAATTTAGCAGAGGTGAAAAAGCACCATGGAAAGAAATCTTAGGGTCTGGCCATGGCCAACATGTATAAAGTCCAGCAAGTGAGTGCATGGGAATGGTAACAATGCTGTTTCCTTAATCAATGGATTGCTTTATTTTTACATTACGTACATATACATATATGATGGGATAGATGCATATATCAATGCATATATGTATACGCAAAAATAGATATATATTCATGACTATATCTAGTTATTGGAATAACCTTTCTGGTTTGTAAGATTGGGCTGGTTTGGACATTTTTAAGTAGAAGGTGTGCAGCTGTGTTTCATAAATGGATAAAGCAAGGTCCTTGAGAACAGGATCTAACTATCTGGCTCTCTTTATATCCCTAGCCTGGCACATAAGTATTTAATAAATGACTGAGGCACAGCTCTGTGTAAAGGCAAAGGGTCTAGACTTGATCTGAAATCTGGTGGTGAACTGCTATTGACATTAAACTTGATTGCCTGAAGGTGGCACCCAGGCAAAAGGATGGCAGAGGCTTTATTTCCTCAGAGAACTATTTACCGTCTTTTGGGAGCTTCCAAAGAAAACGAATGAGAGAATAATGAAAAATAAGAAAGGCAGAACTGGAAAATGCCACACTCAAAATGCATTGTGTCATGCTTCACATTGCACAATTAATTTCCTTAATAAAAAATGGTCGATGTCCACCCTATCACCAGTCCCTACATAAGTCCCTAAGAGTTCTTTTGCCAAAATCAGTATGTTACAGATTTGTAAGGGTATTGAAACTGATGCATGGAAAAGTATTAGAATGATCATCTTGAAATTGCAAAAACAAAAAATGCAAATACATTTCACACTATAAAAGGCTTCATCTTTGCTGCTTATATATTTGAATAATTTATATTAATGAGAAAATCAGTTCAAATTAAAAATATAACTCTGTTTTTAATTCTGAGAGTAATTTTCAGTGCCATACCCAAAAATCAGATGTCAAATATCACTCAGTAGTTATACATGGAATGACCTGAAAAGAAGGGATTGAGTTAACTTCACACATGAAATGAAGACAATGGGTTTAAAGATTCTCTCAAACTTGAATCAAATATTTTAACCTCACTTCTCTAAATATTTCTGACACAGGACTTACATAACTCCAGATTTGCTCCCAGTTCACTGTGTACAAGTTAATGGGATAAAAGTTGTTAAAATGTATGTTTCTATGTGATTATATTCTTAGGCTTCCTAAAGTTTACAGAAAATCTTGAATCAATGACCAGAAATACTTCAAGAGAACAAAGCCTATCTTATACAGTTAATTTACTGTCTTTTATTGGCATTCCTGAAACTTCTAATGAAACTCTCTCTTCTAATACTGCTTTATAAAGTAAAACAGCTTCTTATATCACATCTTGTTTACTATAAAAGTGCCTTCCATATGGCAGGTGATCAATAGAAGTTTGTACAGTTGAACAAATTAAATACGAAGTTCTGAAAACAATGAAAGCTTCTATCTGATTTCTGTACTTAAATATCATTTTCAAACGTGGTATGCATATCTTTTGGAAAGTCTTACTTTACATTTGTATAATTGCAACCATTATCACAAATTTTATGATGCATTAACACTTCACCCTTTCAGTGGTCCACTACTTGAAACCAATTTTCAAGGCATGGGATTCTAGACATTAAAATTCATTTAAAATATTAGTAAAGTGATCACATACAAACATCCCTTTTTCAAAATCATTCCTTCTTGTGCAGCTGAACTGTTTAACAATATTATACATGGAAGTACAACCAAAAAAAGCTGCTTTCATGGCTAATTCAACTATGAATAAAGTTAAGTATGAAAGAAGGTTAACATCTTTAATGGCTGTGTCAGTCACTTTGGCATGTATTGGTGCAAACCCCAAATGTCAGGATAACCTTTATAGCAAGAAAAAAGGAAAGCTAGAGTGTCAGCTAGGAGAGTTTCACTTAGCCCTACATTCATTTAAAAGGCAAAATATCATGATAATTCCAAAGCTTAAACACCATGGAACTGGAGAGCCATGCAATGTTGGAAAAGTTCCTCATATTTAAAAAGCAACAACAAAACCCCAAACCAACATTAGAGAATCTCAGATGAGCAAATTCACTGAATATTATTTTCCATTTTATTTTACTTA
Source organism: Petaurus breviceps papuanus (assembly GCF_028583685.1). NCBI lineage: Eukaryota > Metazoa > Chordata > Mammalia > Diprotodontia > Petauridae > Petaurus > Petaurus breviceps. The sequence continues at coordinate 8,597,292 of NW_027187340.1, forward strand.
CCTAGAAGCATGTTTCTCATCAAGAGTTGATTCGACAAAACTGCAATTTCTGCAAATCAAATTTACGACTAAGAACCTGAGAAGGACTTGAACCTAGTTGAAATTTTATGACATATTAAGCATGAGCATTCACAAACTCTTCCTTGTGTCCTAAGTCAGCTAAGGTACTGGACTCCACTCTCATTGGTGTACCTAGCATGAAACTCACAAACAATACAGAGACTGTCAGTAGCTGTTGCCTCCCTGGCCAAAAGAGCCAAAAAAAATTATTAAAAGTAGGTCATTTCACTGCCATTTGAGAGGTAAATTTTGAATTAATCTTCTTGTTTCATTAGAATTCTAAGTAATAATCCTTCTCTATAGGAAGAAATAAATAACTAATAGAAATAAGTTTCTTTGGTATCTCAAACTTCCTAACTTTTTTCCTTTTAGGGGGTGGGAATGGGTTAAGAATTTAAAATAAACTTCCCTATAAGGTTTTTTTTGAGAGCTATGAACTCTGTGAAGCATGTATGTGTTAAAAAAAATAGAAAAGTAGAAAAATGTTATTATCTACAGTAACAGCATAAAATACAAGGATGTCAGGAATTTGAAAAAATGAAAATTCAGTCTCATAGTGGATTGAATATATTGTTATGGTATGGATATCTCTCTAAACTAGCTTTTAAAGAAAAAGAAATGACACAGCAAACTTCTTTTTTTTCTATTATCCATTTCGATGTTTACTAACAGCTAAACAGAAATTAGGGGCAGTGACATGGCTCAGCGGATAGAATGCCTGCCCAGGAGACAGGAGGACCTGTTCCAATACAGCACCAAACATTTGCCTTGGGTAAGACATTTAACCCTGTTTGCCTCAGTTTCCTTATCTGTAAAATGAGCTAGAGAAGGAAATGGCAAACACTCTAGTATCTTTGTTAAGAAAATACCAAATGGGATCATGAAGAGTCAGATACTCCTAAAAGTGACTGAATGACAAAAAGAAATCAGACTTCCCTGGATTTGGACCTAAAGGATGATATAGCACAGGAAAGATTTAGTTGATGAAGACCTTAAAAAATAGGAAATGAGGGGCAGTTAGGTGGCGCAGTGAATAGAACACCAGCCCTGGCATCTGGAGGACCTGAGTTCAAATCCAGCCTCAGACACTTAACACACACTAGCCGTGGGACCTTGGGCAAGTCACTTAACCCCAATTGCCCTGCCTTCCTCCCTCCAAAAAGAAAACAACAACAAAGGAAATGCAGGCTTTTAAAGAATCGAAAAGGAAAGCTTAAATAGATAAAATTTCTAGTATTTTTAACATTCTGGAGCATATCACAATTCTATTTTCACTTGACAAGATGGATGAAATTCCCATTCCCTAGGCTCAAATCCTCTAAGTAATCTCACAGAAATGACTGTAAGTTAGACTGGGCTTCCCTGGTGCCAGTAGTTCATAGTTTTGGAGTACTAGCTTTTGTATTAGTCGTTATATTCACGTGGAGGCAACTTAAAGAAGAAAAAGGCAAGAGGAGGAGGAAGAAGAGGAGTGGGTGAGACCAAAAAAATAGTGAAACAGAGATAGAGACACAGAGTGAGACAGAGATACAGCGTGAGTAAAAGACACCGAAACAGGCATAGAAATGGAGGTAGAAAAATGGAGATAGAGACATACACATAGATACAGAAAGAGACACAAAGGCAAGGAAGATAGGGAAAGGTAGGGAGGAAAGAGGATTAGGAATGGGGAAGAAGAAGAGGAGAAACGAGAGGAGGAAGAAAGGATGGAAGAGGAAGTGGAGGGAAGTGGATGAGGAAGAGATGGGAAGAAAAGAAAGGAAAAAGTAGGAAAGAGAGAAGAGACCTTGGTCATCTAGTTCAATCCTCTCATTTTATGGATAGGTAACCTGACACCTAGAGGGAAGGGGGAAAAAAGAAAATAAAGGAACCAAGGATGGGGGGAAAGAGGGAAGGAAGGAGGAGAAAAAGAGAGGAAAGAAAAAAGGAAGGAAGAAAGGAAGGACAGAAAGGGGAAAAAATGAAACATAATTTATTGAGATGCCAAGAATTGTGACAAACACTGAGAATACAAATAAAAGCAAAAAATTTTTTAAAAAGAAGCAAAAAACAATACAATCTCGGCCTTTGAGAAACTTCCATTCTAATGTGAAAGACTTCCTATAAAAGGAAGGTGGAAGGTAGGGATCAGAAATAACACAGGAAATCATGGGTTGAGCAGGGCTGGGAGGGAGCAAGATTGGCCCGGGTCTTTCTTCAAATGGAGGTTCCCTTCAACTATTTCAACCCTATACCATCTGATCCTTTTTTTAAAAAAAATCATGGAATCAAATGATAATAATAACAATTAACATTTTTATAGCATTTATTGTATGCCAGGTACTAAGTTAAGCAATTTACAATTCTAATGTCATCAGACCTGATCTGTGAGCAATGACCTTAGGAGGTAAGTGTTGTGCCCATTTCATAGATAAGGAGCTGAAGCAGAATGGTTAAGTGATGTGTCCAAGGTCACATAGCTAGTAAGTATCTGGAGTTGGATTTGAACACAGGCCTTCCTTTCTCCAGGACTGGCACTCTATCCACTGCATTACCTGGGTTCCTGTTATATTTAAGAGAAGTTTCCTATTATTTGCAGACATAAATAATACATGGCTAGACTGCATTTTTGTAAATAAATGTTCTTTCCATTAGCCACAAAAGGATATACCTATAATCTACCCCAGGGGTGTCAAGCTCAAATTCAAACAGGGCATTTAACTCTATAGAAAGATTCCTATAGGCCATGTATTGACTTTGAAAACCTCATATTAACATTATTTGATTTCTACTGTTTTAATTACTTATATATTTTGTTAAATATTTTCCAATTTCAGGTAGAAGTCCATGTTTAACACCCCTGAACTACTCTCTCATCTAGAAGGTATTTTAAAAGGAATGAAAATATTTGAGACATAGCCAGGTGTGTTCTGGTAAATGTTTAAAAATGGCTCTCCGAGAAAAAAAATTTTTTTAAATGTACCCATGACATATTTTTTAGCTTCATACACATTACTAACATTTTCTCTTCTGTTTTTAGTCTAGTCAGGTAACAAAATGACAAATCAAGTCCTGGTTTGCCCATTTCTAAAGTGTAAATGCTCACACTGAAAATTTAATAAGAGTCTCTTTCATAAGCTGGTTTAAGCTGGCTTCAACATAACTCTGCATGTAAGCATAGCACCTTCTACTGTGGAATGCCAGGGGTAACATTTCTCTGAGCCCTTCATCCTTGGCTCCAATTCAGTCATAATAAATCTCTGATTCTATTTGTTCCCTAAATGCTTAAAATTAAGTAAGACCAAATGCAATGTCATACCCTGAGTGTAAAACTTGAACAGCACAAATAAAAGGTGTGGTTTACATTGAGGTTTTCTCAGTGTAAGCACAGGGAAAAAAAATAGAGGCCATGGATGACTAATAAGTTGACACCAAACCAACAATGTCACCCTGACATAGTAATCCTCATACTGGGATGGATAAATAGGAGCAAACATGTCAAAACTATAAAGTGAACTTACATTATTCAACAATGGTCTGGCATTTTCTAGAACTCAATGCTTATTTCTTAGGTCCATAACTAAAGAGGGATGACAAGGACTTGGGAAAGGATTCAGAAAAAAGCCACGCTGACATACTGAAAGGGTAGAAAGTAGCACGTCCTTTAAAAAAGTATATTGATTCTATAATGTTCTTCATCATAAACTAACAGAGACTGGCAGCCAGTTATGCTACATCTCCAACAGAGGACATGGGAGAAAAAGGCCTGAACTGCCTATGAGAGGTACAAAGAAAATAAGGCAATTTTTCTTACACAAAGAAGCAGATTTATGTGGGAAGTTGCCGAAGCCTGTAGATATAGAATTCTCGGCTGAAGATGAACATGGAGGTTTGGTCTTAGAGTAAAAGATTGAGGGAAACAGCTGGGGAAGGGACTGTATGAGCTCAAGATGATTTTGGCACAAAAGCATGAATAAGGGAAAACTAATTATACTCTTTGACCCAGAGATGCCAGCATAGAGCCATACTCCTAAAAAAGTACGGGGGAGGGTAGAGAAGAAAAGGTTTAAGCTATGCAAAAAATATTCAAAGCTGACTTATTTGTAATAGAAAAACAGAAGTTAATTTATAATCAATGATAGAACAAGATTGAATAAACAATGGAATGTTATAGGCCTGACAAGCCCAGACCACAATATTAAAAACTACTCCTAGCTTTGCAGGAGTGATGTCATGGTTCTCTTCAAAGGACAAACACAACCTGTGAGTAGTCCCAGTTGCCTGAATGGGGACCCAGCTAGCTGGGTAACTCAGCTTGTCCTCTCCCTCACCTTCTTCTCTCCAAAGGAAGTTAAAAAAAAAGGTAAGCTCCCCAGTTAACTTTGGGTTTACTGTCTAGATTCATCCTTCCTTCCTCTCCTCCTTCCTTCCTTCCTTCCTTCCTTCCTTCCTTCCTTCCTTCCTTCCTTCCTTCCTTCCTTCCTTCCTTCCTTCTTTCCTCCCTTCCTTCCTCCTTCCTCACCCATTTCTCACTCATAAAGGAGACAAGGAAATACAGAATCACATGAAATGAAACAAATATATATTAGTAGAACCAGAAAAGCATATACATTGAATATAATTATTTTTAAGGGGAAAAAAGAAAAAAAATAAAAATGTAATAGAGCTTTATAGGTACATACAAATGGAGTCAGGAGCAAAGACACAAAACAGTTTTTTGTTAGTTTGATTTTACTTTGCTAAAATGCATGATTAGGTTTTTTTTTCAATTTGTTGTTGAAATAAGTTGCAAATTAGGGATTCTGATTTGAAATTTGCTTCATGTTTGGTTTAGGGATTGTTACAATGTTACACTAAAACAATGTAAGGAAAGAATAAAAGAGGTAAAGCATCAAATGAAGGACACCTCAATTTTCTGTATTTTCCAACATTACCACCTGGCTAGTTAATTCAGTTTTACTTTCTAATTCCTAGTTTACTACATACCTTCTTATCTAGAGATAGGAGAAGGAAAATATCACTTATCTATTTGACAAGTAAATCTCTGAAATGTGGTGCTTGTGGGTGTTATAGGAGGATCCACGATGATGCAGAGTAATAATTTGTGAAAAAAGTTGAAGATGACCAAAAAAGTATTCACAGAACGTAAGGCGTACTAACCACAAGACTGGCGACCTCAAGCATGTCCTCTCAGTTGGTATCTTAAGACGCGGTCCAGGATCTCACAGTTGAAAGGGAGCTGAATGGTTGTGTAGTCCAGCCAATAACTTAATGGAAAGACTTTCCACGATATCTTTGAGAAGTCTGACCATCCTGCCTCGGGAAGAAGAACTCTAGTAACAAGGCGACTATATGCTATCCATTTTTTGCTGCCAAAGATTTATTGAGTTCCTTTGTTGTTGCTGTTGTCTTTTTAGTCATATCTGACTCTGTGACCTCATTTGGAGTTTTCTTGGTAAAGATACTACAACGCTTTGCCATTTACTGCACAGCGCTGTGTTAAGTGCAGGAGATACTAAGAGAAAAGACAAAATCCCTGTCCTAAAGGAACTTACATTTAAATAATCTCATATGTGGGAAGTTGCAGAAGCCTGCACATTACTAAATGAGATTACTAAGAAACAAAGAAACACCCTTCACCACTTAGTTAATAAAAAGGCTCCATGACGTAATGGGGATAAGCAAGAAGCATTTCCAATAAGATTGGGAGTGAAACAAGGATGTCCACTATCACCCCTCTTATTCAATTTGGTACTAGAAATGTTAGCAGTAGCAATAAGAGGAGAAAAAGAAATTGAAGGAATCAGTCCAGGCAAAGAAGAAACTAAGCTATCACTCTTTACAGATGATATGATGATATACTTAGAGAATCCAAGAGAATCAAGTAAAAAACTAATTGAGATAATAAATAAATTTAGCAAAATTGAATGATATAAAATAAACCCACATAAATTCTTGGCATTCCTATATATTTCTAATGAAATCCAACAACAAGTAATAGAAATAAAAATTCAATTTAAAGTTACTGTATACATTATAAAATATTTGGAATCTATCTGACAAAACATACCCATGACCTATATGAACAAAATTATAAAACACTTTTCACACAAATAAAATCATATCTAAATAATTGGAAAAACATCAGTTACTTATGGCTAGGGTGAACTAATATAATAAAAATGACAATTTTACCTAAATTAATTTACTTAGTGCCATAACCAATCAATCTACCAAAATTATTTTATAGAGCTAGAAAAAATTGCAAAAAAATTCATCTGGAAGAACAAAAAGTCCAGAATAACAGGGGAATTATGAAAAGAAATGCTAGGGAAGGTGGCCTAGCCATACCAGATTTTAATCTGTATTATAAAGCAGTAGTCATCAAAACAACTTGGTCCTGGTTGAGGAATAGAGGATCAGTGGAATAGATTAGGTATACAAGACACAGCAGGAAATGACTATAGTTATCTACTGTTTGATAAACCCCCAAACCCCAGTTTCTGGGATAAAAACTCACTACTTGACAAAAAACTGCTGGGAAAACCAGAAAATGGTATGGCAGAAACTGGGCATAGACCAATATCTTACCCCATATACCGAAATAAAGTCTAAATGGGTGCACAATCTACATATAAAGCTTGATGCTATAAGCAATCTGGGAGAGCAAGGAATAGTTTACCTGTCAGATTTATGGAGAAGAGAAGATTTTACGACCAAACAAGAGTTAGAGAGCATTATGAAATACAAAATGAATAATTTTGATTACATTAAATTGCAAAGTTTTTGTACAAATAAAGCCAATGTGACCAAGGTTAGGAGGGAAGTGGAAAATTGGGAAAGCATTTTTTATAACTACTCTGTCTGATAAAGGCCTCATTTCTAAAATATACAGAGCCTAACTGAGTCACATCTATAAAAATACAAGTCATTTCCCAATTGATAAATGGACAAAGGATATGAACATGGAGTTTTCAGAGGAAGAAATTAAAGATATATATAAGCATATGAAAAATGCTTTAAATCACTATTGATTAGAGAAATGCAAATCAAAACAACTCTGAGGCACCACATCTCTCTGGTCAGACTAAGATGACAAAACTGGAAAATGATAAAGAGGAAATGGAAAAATTGGAACACCAATGCATTGTTGGTGGAGTTGTGAACTGATCCAACCATTCTGGAGAGCAATCTGGAACTATGCTCAAAGGGCTATAAAAAAATGCATACCCTTTGATCGAGCAATACCACTTCTAGGGCTGTATCCCAAAGAGATCATAGAAGAAAAGGACCTGGAAGTACAAGAGTATTTAAAGCAGCTCTTTTTGTGGTGGTAAAGAATTGGAAATAAAGAGGATGGCCATCAATTGGGGAATAGTTGAACAAGATGTGGTATGCGAATGTAATGGAATACTATTGTACTAAAAGAAATGAGGAGTAGACAGACTTCATAATAACCTGGAGAGACTTATATAAACTGATGCTGAGTGAAGAGAGCAGAACCAGAACTTTGTATACAATTATGAACACATTGTATCTGTGACAACTAACTTTGATAGACTGGGCTCCTCTCAGCAATGCAAGGTTAGAAAACAACTCCAAAAGACTCATGATGAAAAGGGCTATCCACATCCAGAGAAAGAACTACAGAATCTGAATGCAGGTTGAAGCAAACCACTTGTTCTCTCTCTTTTCTGTTTTGTTATGTCCCTTCTTTCTCATTGTCCACTCCATTGGTTATAATCCTTCTTTACAACTTGACTGATTTCTAATGTGAAGGTAGTTTTTTCACTTTTCAAATGCTTTATTAACTTCTGATTTACATTATTCATTTCCACCAGATTTTGAGTTACAAATTTTCTCCCCGTTTTTCCCCTACCCACTGCCCCAAAATAGCAGTCCCACAGGATATCCCCTCCTCCAATCTCCTCTCTTCCATATTTTCTCCCATACCCCTTTCGACTTTTCCAGTAGGACATGGTGGATCTCTATGCCCCAGTGCCTGTATATCTTATTTCCCAATTACATGTAAAATAGTATTAATAATAGTATATATATATATATATGTATGTATTTAAACATTTGGTTTTAAAACTTTGAATTCCAGATTAATTCCCTTCCTCCCTTGTCACCCACCCTTACTGGGAAAATAAGAGGTTCAATATAAGTTGTACATGTGTGGCTAATGCAAAACAATAACATAGTAGATATACTATAAAAGACTGACTATATTTCCCTCCGTCCTATCCCACGTCCCACTTGTTCTATTCTCTGCTTTGATCCCTTCCCTTTTCAAAAGTGGTTGTTTACAACTTCCCTCCCCCCCACAGCCTGCCCTCCTTTCCATCATCCCCCCTCTCATCCCCTTCCCCCCTACTCTCCTGTAGGGTGAGATACCCTATTTAGTGTTTATTTCATTCCCTCCCCAAGCCAAACTCAATAGGAATAAGGTTGACACATTCCCTTTTGCCTTCCTATTCTTCTCCTTCATTGTAACAATTTCCCCTTGCCTCTTCTATATGAGATAGTTTACCCCCTTCTGTCTCTCCCCATTTCCTCTCATTATATTCCTCTCTCACCTCTTAATTTCACCTAAGTATCATCCTTTCCTGTTAAATTGGTACTGTTCCCTCTATGTATGCCTGTAAACATATGTACACATTCACATATGTATTCATATGTCCATATACCCTCATATACAGACATATATATATATATATATTTTTATTCTCTTCAACTATTTTCATACTGAGAAAAATTTCATAAGTTACAATTATTGTTTTTCCATGTAGGAATGTTAATATTCAACTTTGATAAGTTCCTTATGATTTCTTTTCCCTGTTTACCTTCTCATGCTTCTCTTGCTTCTTGTATCTTAATGTCAAATTTTCTATTCAGCTCTGGTTTTTTCATCAAGAATGCTTGAAAGTCCTCTATTTTACTGAATGACCATATTTTCCCCTGAAACATGATACTCAGTGTTGCTGGGTAGGTGATTCTTGGTTTTAATCCCAGCTCCTTTGACCTCTGGAATATCATATTCCAAGCCCTTCGATTCTTCAGTGTAGAAGCTGCCAGATCCTGGGTTATCCTGATTGTGTTTCCACAATATTCAAATTGTTTCTTCCTGGCTGCTTGTAATATTCTCTCCTTAATCTGGGAATTCCAGAACCTGGCTATAACATTCCCAGGAGTTTTCTTTTGGGGATCTTCTTCAGCAGGTGGATTCTTTCAACCTATATTTTGCCCTCTGGTTCTAAAACATCAGGGCAGTTTTCTTTGAAAACTTCCTGGAGGATGATTTCTAGGTTCTTACTTTGATCATGGCTTTCAGGTAGTCCAATAATTTTTAAATTATCTCTCCTGGATCTATTTTCCAGGTCAGTGGTTTTTCCCATGAGATATTTCACATTTGTTTGGATCTGTTTAACAGCATCTTGATTTCTCATAAAGTCATTAGCTTCCATTTGCTCTAGTCTAATTCTGAAGCAATGATTCCCCTCAGTGAGCTTTTGGGATTCTTTTTCCATCTGGAAAGTTCAGCTTTTTAAGGCATTCTTCTCCTCATTGCCTTTTTGAGTCTTCTTTGCCATTTGAGTGTGTTTTTTTAAGGTGTTATTTTCCTCAGCCAGGCTGTTGACTCTCATTTTGCAATTTTCTTGCATTGTTCTCATTTCTCTTCCCAATTTTTCCTCCACTTCTCTTATCTGCTTCTTAAGGTCCTCTATGGCCTGTAACCAGCTCGTATTTTCCTTTGAAGTTTTTGGTGCAGGAATTCTGACTTCACTGTCTTCCTCCTGTTCCATGCTTTGCTCCTTTCTATCCCCAAAATAGGAGTCTAATGTTGGAATCTTCTGTCTGCTTTGTTTCCTTTGCCTGCTCATGTGGCCCCTCAGTCACTTGACCCCTGGGCTTTTTGCCACAGTAGGACTCTGCCACCAAACAGGGGAGCTTTCATCCAAAATGCTGGGGTTTTCTCAGCTGCCGGAGGTATTAGATGGGTATCCTCTCTGAGGCCTCCACACACTCTGGCAAGCTGTACACACATCCTAGGACCTCCATCCTAGACTGCAATCCAGATCCAAGCATGTTAAAGCAAGAGCGATTACTCCTCAGACTGGTGCTTGGTCCCCCTACACTCTGCAGGCCAGGAGCTGAAGCTGCCATGTGGCACTGGCTGGCTGTGCCGGTGTCTCAGCAGCTTCTCCACCTGGGGGTAAAAGTCGAAGTACTCCCACTTACTGGGTCCCAAAGTCCAGACTGCACTGACTGCTTACTTTGTCTTTCACATCTGTATGTTGATAATTCTGGAAAGGGCCACAGCTGCTGCTGATCTGGAGTCCCTCTGGCTGGGGGCTGGTCAGACCCACCCTGCTCATCTCCCAGAGCTTTGCACTGGCCGATTCTTGCTGGCTTGCTGGGCTGTCCTCAGTGGGAGGTTAGCTTCTCTGTGTCATTTTGTGGGTTCTGCAGCTCCAAAATTTGTTCAGAGTCCCCTTTTTACATAAATTGGGGAAGGTGGAAGCCGGAGCCTCGGGGAGGTCCTGCTTCTACTCCAGCGCCATCTTGACTCCACCTCCCTGAAGGTATTTGTAGAACCTATATTTGACTGCATGTTGCCATGGGGGGGGGGGAGAGAAAATTTATAACTCAAGAGATTATGAAACTAAATGTTGTAAACTAAAATTAAACAATTTTTTAAAAATGACTCCATGAACTTCAATAACCAGGTCCTTCTAGCGGTTATATCTAAAGAGTGAATCCTTAGATGTCAAGACATCTTTTCTAGGCTATGAATAATAACAGCTGGGTAGCATTTATCATTAGTCCTAACTAAGCAATTTACAAGTATTTTATCATTTTATCTTCACAACAGCCCCAGAAGGTGGGTGCTATTATTATCCTCATTTGAGAGATAAAGAAACTGAAGCTGAGGGAGGTTAAGCAATTTACCCAGGGTCACACTTCACATCTAAGGCAGGATTTGAATTTGGGCCTTCCTGACTACAGGTCCATCCATTAATTCACTGTGACAGTCATTATAATAAATCTCATGTCAGTGACAAAAAAGTTATTTTGAGAAAGAGAAGAACAGTCTGTGTGAAATGTACACATTTCTTCAAAATAACTGTAAGGTTAGGTAGCATGAGTGCTATTGTTTTCCTTTTATAGATCAGGAAAATGGCTCCTGAAGAAGTTAAAAGGTTAAATGACTTGTTCAGGGTCACACAGTGAGAAAGTATCAGGTGCAGAACAACTTAAACAGAAAACTTTTGCTTCTGAATTCAGTTCTCTCTCTGCTACTAATTAAAGTTGAGCTGAGTTGGAAACTGAGAGGAAAAGCAGAATGTATGTTCCTACTTAAAATAGGGAATAGAGAACATTCTAATGAAAATGATAAGGGAAGCATCTAATTAAAGGCACAGCAGGCAAGCAGCTGGAGAAGGCACCTCTGGCAACAGTAGAGGGGGAGGTAGGAAAAGGCACAAAACTCAGCAAGCTGAGAAATGGCGACTGTGCAAGCCCAGATTGCATTAGGAATAACTGATGGGAAAGGACTGTAGATATTAGTGTAGGATGGCAGCTCTTTTGTTAGAGTATATTACCATGTCATTTTTTTAAATCTTGTAAATAGTTCTTAATTCCTATGTTAGTTTCCAAGGCAAAATTTATTGGGAAAGAAATGATACCAAGCCATGTATTTTATTTATTTAGCTAATAACTCAACAAATATTTATAAAGTGCTTACTATGCATAAGGCTACTTCCCCAAATTCTAGTTTTTATTGGTGATTGCTCAGATGAAACCTAAATACAGAGGCAGATTTTTTTTAACCATTCTGAGAGATTTCCTTCTATAGCAGCTATGAAATCAAACATTTAAAGCAGGAATTCTTTTAAAATTAAATGTTATGTTTATTTTTAGATTACATCATTCATTTCCACAAGATTTTGAGTTACACATTTTCTCCCCATCTTTCCCCCACCTACCACCACAAAAACAGCAATCCCACTGTATACCCCCTCCCCCAAACTGCTCTCTCCTATATCTTCCCTTATCCCCCCTCTGACTTTCGGTAGGGCAAGAAGGATCTCTATACCCCAGTGCCTGTATATCTCATTTCCCAGTTGCATGTAAAAAACAATTATATATATATATATATATATATATATATATACATATTTTTTTTTAAACATTTTATTTTGAAACTTTGAATTCCAGATTCTTTCCCTTCCTCTGTCATCACCCACCCTTACTGGAAAGATAGGGAATTCAATATAGGTTGTACACACGTAGCTATGCAAAACATTTCCATAGTGGATATATTATGAAAGACTGACTATATTTCCCTCCATCCTATCCCACCCCCTACTTGTTCTATAGTCTACTTTGACCCTGTCCCTTTTCAAAAGTGTGTGATTCTAACTACCTTCCCTCCAATCGGCCCTCCCCTCCATCATCCCCCCTCCCATCCCTTTTCCCCCCTATTCTGCTATAGGGTGAAATACCCTATTTAGCATGTCATTCCCTCCCTAAGCCAAATTCAATGAGAGTAAAGTTGATCCATTCCCTTTTGCCTTCCTGTTCTTCCCCTCCATTGTAACAGTTTTCCCTTACCTCTTCTATATGAGATAATTTATCCCATTCTGTCTCTCCCCATCTCCTCATTATATTCCTCTCTCACCTCTCAATTTCACCTTTTAAGTATCATCCCTTCCTATTCAATTGGTCCTGTGCCCTTTGTCTATGTATACCTGTACACATATATACATATACTCACATATGTATTCATACGCACATATACCCTCCTATATAGACATATATATATGTATGTATATGTACATAGATATATGTGTGTGTATGTGTGTATATATATGTATACACACACACACATACATTTACGTTCCCTTTAACTATTCTCACACTGAGAAAAGTTTCATATGTTACAATTATCATTTTTCCATGTAGGAATATAAATAGTTCAACTTTGATAAGTTCCTTATGATTTCTTTAATATGTTTACCTTCTTATGCTTCTCTTGCTTCTTGCATCTGAATGTCAAATTTTCTATTCAGCTCTGGTTTTTTCATCAAGAATGCTTGAGAGTCCTCTATTTTATTGAATGACCATATTTTCTCCTGAAACATGATACTCAGTTTTTCTGGGTAGGTGATTTTTGGTTTTAATACCAGCTCCTTTGACTGCTGGAATGTCATATTTCAAGCCCTTCCATCCCTCAGTGTAGAAGCTGCCAGATCCTGTGTTACCCTGATTGTGTTTCCACAATATTCAAAATTGTTTCTTCCTGGCTGCTTGTAATATTTTCTCCTTGATCTGGGAACTCCAGAACTTGACTATAATATTTCTAGGAATTTTCTTTTGGGGATCTTTTTCAAGAGGTGATAGGTGAATTCTTTCAACCTGTGTTTTGCCCTCTGTTTCTAAAACATCAGGGCAATTTTCCTTGAGAATTTCTTGAAGGATGATTTCTAGGTTCTTTTTTTGATCATGGCTTTCAGGTAGTCCAATAATTTTTAAATTATCTCTTCTGGATCTATTTTCCAGGTCAATGGTTTTTCCAATGAGATATTTCACATTGCCTTCTACTTTTCATTTGTTTGGATCTGTTTAATAGTATCTTGATTTCTCATAAAGTCACTAGCTTCCATTTGCTCCCATGTAAATCTAAAGGCATTTTTCTCTTCAGTGAGCTTTTGAGATTCTTTTTCCATCTGGCAAATTTGACTTATTAAGACATTCTTCTCCTCATTGGCTTTTTAAGTCTCTTTTGTCATTTGAGTTAGTCTATTTTTAAGTTGTTATTTTCTTCAGGTACATTGTTGACTCTCTTTTTCATGATTTTCTTGCATCATTCTCATTTTTCTTTCAAATTTTTTCCTCCACTTCTCTTATTTGGTTTTCAAAATCCTTCTTAAGCTCCTCTATGATCTGTAACCAGTTCATATTTTTCTTGGAAGCTTTTGGTGCCGGATTTCTGACTTCATTGTCTTCCTGCCATTCCATGCTTTGATACTTTTTGTCCCCAATAAAGGAATCCAAAGTTGGATTGCTGTGCTTGCTTTGCTTCCTTTGTTTGCTCATATTTCCACTCAATTATTTGACTTTTGAGCTTTTTGCCACAGTAGAACTCTGCTCCCAGAGAGGAGAGCTTTGTCCCAAAGCACTGGGGTTTTCTCAGCTGCTGGAGCCATTAGTTGGCTGCCCTCTCGGAAGCCTCCACATGCTCTGGCACCTGGTCACACACCTCAGGACCTCCACCCTAGACCGCAACTGAGATCCAAGGAGGTTAAAGCAAGAGTGATTACCCCTCAGACTGGTGCTTGGTCCCCCTACAATCTGCAGGCCAGGAGCTCTGAAGCAGCCACATGGCGGTGGCTGCTCAGCTGCCACACCTTAGCCGCTTCTCCCCCAGGGGCAGAGGCTGGACCTCACTCCCAGACTCCCTGTTCCCATAGTCTACACTGACCTCTCACTTTGTCTTTGGCATCTATGGATTGATAATTCTGGAAACAGCCACAGCTGCTGGTGATGTACTCTCCCAAAATCCCTCTAGCCATAGGTAGTTAGGCCACCCTGAGGCAAAAACTTGGGTGGGTGGGGGAGGTCTGGGTTCTGCTCCCAGTGCAATGTGATGAACCCTTCCTGTCTGCCTGCTGGGTTGTCTTCAGTGGGAGATTTGTTTCTCTGTGTCACTTTGTGGGTTCTGTAGTCCTAAAGTTTGTTTAGAGTCATATTTTATAGGTATTTGAGGTGGTTATGGGGGGAGCACAGGAAGTTTTCCTGCTTCTGTGCTGCCATCTTGGCTCCGCCCCCCTAAAACAGGAATTTTTAACCTGTGGTCTCTGAATTAAAAAAAAATACACATACCCACACATAGATAGATCATTTCATTTCATTGTAATTGGCTTTATTACTCTGAGAAGCCCAGACAACACTAAACTTCCAAAGGGATATATGGCACCAAAAAAAAACCTTCTCTAAAGCATTTCCAGAATGAACAGTTGTTGTTACATCCCCCTGGCAAAGTTCAGCTAATCTACTTAGGTTGCTCCTGGCCTGCCTAAAACTTCCTAAGCATAGACTTAGGAATGATCTATCACAAATGAATAGCTTTTGTATGAAGAGAATCCGCTCTGGCCCAAAATGAGGTGGCTCCACATTTGGAGCGACCTGCTTACTGGTAGCTGGGTGGAGGTAGATTAGGGAAAAGGGTGACTTGTGGAAGGGTGATCTATGAATAGGCCACTGCAGCTTTGGGACAAACTAGTCATTATTTATCACCAACCAGCTAAAATCTAGCCAATTTTTTTTACAGGAAACAAAAACGCACTCTAAATAAAATTAAATTCCACTTCACAAACTATCAGAATCCATCCATAAATAGCCAATAAACATCGTTTAAATACCTATGTATTAAATGATATAGTTGTGTCATCACTTGCAATATCAAAATTGTTTTACTTAATACCAATTTTGCACATCAAAGTCATTCTATATTTCTATTTTTCTGACTTCAGACTACTTTGGAAGTAAATTTGTAGATAGTTGTTTATTCTACATTAGAAGGACCAGAGGAAAAATTGACACACACATATACATATAAACACATATTATATACATAAGTACATATATTTCTACTTTGAAATAAAAATTATAATCCTAATAGCTCTATTTTTTTGCCTTATGGATTTTTTTTAAATGGAGTCAATTGACGCAGTGTGGGCCCTTGAGGGATTATTAAATTCTGTTCTATCTAGCTTTTAAAAGATAACAAAAGAACCAGGAAAAGGCAACCAGAATCAAATCTGTGGAGGATTTATGGGAAGATATAAAAGTTACACAGTATGAAACACCATAGAAGTGTTGCAATCTGTGTCAATATAGGGGGAAAACTGCATAGATAAAACTATGGGTCCATCAAAGTATCAAATATTAACAAAAATAATTCTTTCTTTTTTGCTTTTTTTTGGGGGGGGGAAGGGAAGGTAGGGCAATTGTGACTTGCCCAAGGTCACACGGCTAGTAAGTATAAAGTGTCTGAGGCTGGATTTGAACTCAGGTCCTCCTGTCTCCAGAGCTGGTGCTCTATTCACTGCACCAACTAGCCACCCTGTAAAGAAACACAACTTTTTTTTGCTTTTTTGAGGGAAAAAATAATTCTTAATAGTGATTTCTTTATTGCTGATGAGACTTAGATGACCTAAAAGAACTCTTACGATTGAATCACTCCATCAATTCATTTTCTCCCATCATAGAGGGTATTATATTACCATGTAGTAGGCAAAGCATTGGATTTAGGGGTAGAGGATGGAAATGGGTTAAAATGTTAGCTCTTTTATTGACCAACTTGGTGTCCATAAGCAAGGCACTTAATTTCTCCAGACCTTAAATCCTTATTTGCTAAATAATAATTTTCAAGACAGTCTCTAAGGTCATTCATGTGATTCTATGAACATCTGGAACTTTGGTGAAAATCCAATCAAAGAGTCTTCCAGGAAGTCAAATGAGTGAGAAGTTATGAGAAGTTATGTTTGGTCCTTGCTCTCCCTCCTCATGCCACACACCCCTATTACAGCCAAAAAAAAAAAGTCAAAAAGAATAATGAAAAAACAAGAAAGGAGAAAAGGTATACAAATCCAGACAAATTAAATCCTGTAAGGAAAAAAATGAGAGGGGTCTCATTGTTAAAACAGCTAAACAGATGCCAGATAAACCAATCAAAAGGGAAAAAAAGCAATAATTATAAGAAGAGAAAAGGAGGAAACTTTTAATCAGGGGTGGGAAACCTGTGACCCCAAGGCCACATGTCTTCTCCGTCAAAAGGTCATGCTTGAGGACCTAGAGGGCCACATGTGCCCCCATGGCCCACAAGTTCTCCACCTCTTAATTAGATGAATAAATGATCCTTATTAAGCCCAGCCTCAATCAATCATTATAATATAGCAAGCATGTGACAACTAAAAGGCATACTAATGAGCAGCAAAGAAAAGAAACTCATTACAGATAAGTAAACAGACTCTGATTAAAAAAAGAGGGGGGATCAGAAAACAAGTGAGAAAGTAAGAAAGTGAGAAAACAAGTCAATATAGTGCATAAATACTTCAGAGGAAAAGAAGTATCTGATGAAACAGAAAGGAACTCTTTATAGAATCCCAGGAAATGACACTGAGAACAAATGTAAGAAATTCCAAAATATATGCAATAAAAGATTTTTTAAAAAGGGATGGAAATTGGAGCCTTTCAAGAAGAAATCAATAAAAAAAGAGACAGTGGAGAATTTAAAGGGAAGAAATTCCAAAATAGTATATTATTTGAAACTGAGAAGAGCAGATTTGATACTCAGAAATAAAGAAGTGGATAAAAAGATTGACCAGAATCAAATGACAAGTATGAAAGAATGAGATTTATAAGTCAAGGAAAATGGGCATAAAGATAAAATGTGAAAATATAAGAATTATAAGTCTTCCAGTAAAAAAAACAAAAAACAGAACTCAAAACAAACAAACAAAAAAACAACCCTCCTCAC
The DNA here is from genome assembly GCF_028583685.1 of Petaurus breviceps papuanus. NCBI lineage: Eukaryota > Metazoa > Chordata > Mammalia > Diprotodontia > Petauridae > Petaurus > Petaurus breviceps. Next base: position 8,614,879 of record NW_027187340.1, read on the forward strand.
ATTGACACAAAGCCCAGCAATGGGAGACCAGATCCTAGAACAGCTATTCTCAAAGTGAGGCCCAAACTGTTTTCAGAATAATACTATGAAGTTATTTGCTTATTAAAATACTCTGTGTTTGTTTGAGACAGGTTTTTCTTCATATAACTCAGTAAAAAAAATGTACCACAACATACTGAATGCAGAAGCAGATATGAGAATCTAAATGTCTTCTATAAAGTTAGACATTAAAGATATTTGTAAAAATATACCTCTCTCCTCATTAGTTTTTTTTGTTTTAAAAAATAGTTATTTTGGTAAAGATATTATGTTAACATGTGATGAGTTTATTATTGTTATTTTAAATTAATCAATTTTTAAAAGTTTATCCATTTATGTACAGCAAATATTAAAAAGTGCTAAGAGGTCTTGAGATAAAAAAATTGAGAACTATTATTTAGAGCATACTATAAGATAAAAGGAATAAGGAAAAGATAACTTTTCTTGTAAAGGGTGCCATAAATAAAAATTATTTAGTCAAGAGATTGATCAGAGTAATAATGGGAGCCAGAAGATTCTATACGTATTCTTAACCTGACTAGGAAAGCAAAGGAGTTCAAAAAGAGAGAGAGAGAAGGATCGATAACAAAAGTGGTTTCAAGATATATCTTGGGTAAGCTCAGGACTTTGGCAATACAAAATAAACCACAAGGAAAAAAGTGCCTTTTTGAAAATTGGGAATAACACTAACACATAGATGTGTGTGGCATGTATATACATTTATGTGCATGTATACACATACATGTATAAATGGATATTATATGTAACAATATACAAATATACACACATGTATCTATGTGTGTATATGCACAAAAAACTTTATGCTTATTTATTTTAGAGACTGTATCTCCCTACTTCCCCCCAGTTGGAAATACAGTGGCTGGCCACTCATGGACCCCATTCCATTGATGGTCAGCTGGAAGCTTTGACCTGTTTAGTTTACAAGTCATATCAGTGCTGGATTTTTAATGTAGACACCTTAGATAGCCCTACCGTAGCTCTGAACTCCTAGCTCGAGTGATCTATCAGTCTCAGAATGCCCTGGTAGTAGAGATTATGGTCCTTTGCCATCACATCCAGTCATAAACAATTTTAATTATAACTCAAAATGTAAATGGATTAAGTTCTAAATAAAATGAGAGAAGATGGGAGGATGGATAATGGAACAAGACACAAAATTTTTTGCATATAAAATATTTTTTAAAACTTTAATAAGAAAAAAAAATGAAGGCATGAAAATACATGTATTACGCTTTTGGCATAACTGGCCTAATTGAGACAGTGTGTTGACTAGTGGTAGAGGGGCATTTGGGACATTTGTTATGTGACTACTATGTGCAATATTTATATGGAGAGACAAACAACTCGTTCATATAGACAACCACGTATATAAACATGTGACTGTGTCAAAATGTGTGCAGTATATATCGCTGTGTGACTCCTAACGATGTCCAACCCTTATTCTTCTACAGCTCTATAAGAAATGAGAAATAACTTTCAGCAAGATTGTCTCAGTAATGGAATCACTGACTCAGCCAATCTCTCACTCCAAGACAGTGACTCTGAGCTCTATATCATCACACTATACATTTGTCATTGTTTAGTACTTCAGTCATGTCCTACTCTTTGTGACCTATGAACCATAACCCATTAATACTGTCTATTGGGGCAAAGATAGTGGAATGGTTTGCCATTTCCTTTTTCTGTGGATTAAGGCAAACAGAGATTAAGTGACTTGCCTGGTATCTGAGGATGCATTTGAACTGAGATTTTTCTGACTCCAGGCTGAGCGCTCTATCCACTGAGCCACCTATCTACCTACCTACACTATTCAGTGTGAGACACTAAATTCTCTCACCTACCTCCCCTTTCTACATCCTTCCCTTCATCCCACTTTCCTTATACCGTATCATTTGTATTCTGTGAAATTCTACTCAACAAAGTAAACTCTCACCTTGGGAGCTTTCAGGAGATTAAATATCCCTATCTGCCTTGGAACCTAGACAACACTATCTCCTTCTAGCTTCTATTTTCTGTGAAAACAGATCAGATTTTTACAAACAAGACCTAGGAAAATAGTAGGAGTATGTAGGGGGAGGAGAGTTAGGGTCATGATAGAGTGATCATACATACACATATTGGTAAGAAACACGGTAGAAACAATTATTTTATTTATAGAATCCTGACATTCTTATAGTCTTTTTGTATAGAGTATCTTGTTCTAGGATGAAATATGGCATTTTGGCATTTGGCATTTAAAGTCCTCCACAATCTGACTCCAATGTATATTTCTAGTGTGACTCCACCCCACTCCTTGTTACACATTCTATATTTCAATCCAACTAGCCTATTTGCTCCACAGGTGATATTTCCCTTTAATTCTCTCTTGCCTCATTTCTCCCTCTTGGCATCCTTTATTCTTTTTAAGACTCAGATCAAATGCCACCTAAAATTTTATTTAAAATATTTCTAAACAGGCCATAGTAATATAAATCCCCAAATTTCATTATGACTAAGATGTATATTAGAGGTACAAAGATTATTCAATGTTAAAAAAGAATTAGCATAATTAATCATATAAAATCATTATTATATCAACATGCATAAATCTTTTTAGTAATATACAGCATTAATTTATGCTAAAACTCTAATAAATGTAGACGTGGGAAGATCCTTTTTCAAATAACTTTTTTCAATTAGTTTTAGATATAAAACAAATACATCCCCCTTTCTCCTCTGTTATTTGGCATGCTACTATAAATGCTAGCTTTAGCAACTAAAAAGAGAGACATTAAGGGGTAAAATGTCTGCAAAGAGGCACTAAGATGATACCCAGTGACAGTTGTTACAATCTTTCACTCAGAAACACAAGTTACCTAAGAAACCAAGTGACATAAGTGACAATTTCAATAATGTAGGGGGACATATGATATCTACAAAAAAAATCATCCAACATTTATGTATATTACTAAGGAACATCCCAAGTAAATGAAAGACATTTCATTCAGAATAGCTACAAACATGCAAAATATCTGAAAGCCAACTTAGAAAGAAACAATTATGACAAAGAGCAATACAATTACAAAAAATAAAAATAAAAACAGCTTAAATAACTAGAGAGACATTTATTGTTCATGGTTGGACAGTGTCAATAAAATAAAAAGGATGGTTCTTTTTAAATCAATTTACTAATGTTGTGTTATGTCAAATTACTACCAAGGGAAGTGTTATAGAATTGGATTTTTGTTTTAAAATCCATCCACTTTATGAAACTAGATAACACTGTTTGAAGAAACAGAATGTCTAGAATGTGTTGGCTAACCTTTTACATTGGCAATCTAATGAAGACTATGGGCCTTTCTCAGAAAAAAAAATGTTTTTAGAAGAATAAAATAAAATACTTAGTAGTACAAAGGAAGTCAATCATATCAAAATACAATGATCAAAATATTTTTTTAAAATTCATTGACCACAAGTTAAAAATACTTGGTTCACAATCTCTATGCAAATAAAAGGGGAAAAAGAAGGAATGAAGGAGGGCTAGTACTACTAGATCTCAAACTATTATAAAGTAATAATAATAAAAATATTTCTTGCTAATTAAAAAAATACCAGTGTAGATTAGGGGAACAAATTAGACACACAAGATTCAGAAGTGAACAAACTAAAGGAAGGTCTTTTAAGCACTCCTGGGAAAGATCCAAAATGACTTAAAAAAAGTTTTATATCAGCATCTTACACAATATACTACAGTTCTTTACAGGTAGATAAGCAATCTAAATATAAAAGATCGCGTCATAAAATAACCAGGAGGGAATAGATGGATGCGCTTTCAGAACTATGGTTAAGGTAAGAATTCATAAGCAAATAAGGCATAAAAAGGAAAACAAAAACAAAGTAAACAACTTTCGTAGTAAAAATGAATAGACTTTGTAATGAACAAAATTAATGCAACTAGAAGAAAAAACTGTCAAATGAGAAAATTTTACATTTAATATTTGCAATGAATCCGACATTCAAGTTATATAGAAAATTGTTTATTCATTTCCCACCAGCTGCCCTCCTTGAATTGGGGCATCATACTTCCAGGAAATCTCTTCACCAGGAAACTCATCATCCTGGGAGATTGTATCAGCTTTGGTATGGTACTCACACTTCTTCTATACTCTCAGATTGTAGGGCTGAAGGGTGGAGAAAATAATTTCTTCTCAAAACCTCTATTTAAAAAAGGTTCATGGATCCTCTAACTCTTCATTTCCTATCAGCTACACTCCTTGGACTAGAATCTGTTATGCCAGATACCTTCTTCTCCCTCCTCCCCCCTTTCAGTTTTCTTTTATATATTATCTTCTCTCCTTAGATTGTAAGATCCTTGAGGGCAGGGGCTGTCATTTTTTTTAACTACTGAGCCAAGAAACCATGAATATGAAGAATTTGGAGAAAAATGTTAAAACATGTATGAACTGATGCAAAGATAAAAAAAACATAGAATTCATACATGTAAAAGAAAAAATTAAAAGGCTCAGATTAAATATAATTATAGATATTAGTTCCAGAGAATTGGTAATGAAACATATCTCTTTCCTTTTGGTAATGAAATGATAGAATATGGGTCTTGAATGCTTCCATATGCTATCAGGCTTCCTCTCTGTTTTTGCTTTCCTGTTTGAGAAAAGATAGGGTTGGGACATTGTAAAGGCATATATCATAAAATGAATAAAGCATCAATAAAAATTTTGAAAAGAGAAAATTTAGGGGTGGGTAGGTGGCGTAGTGAATAGAGTACCGGCACTGGAGTCAGGAGGACCTGAGTTCAAATTTGGTCTCAGACACTAAACACACACCCATACACACACACACACACACACCTAGCCATGTAACCTTGGGCAAGTCACTTAACCCCAATTTCCCTACCTTCCCCTCTCAAAAAAAAAAAAGCAAAAGAAAATTTAATTACTAGAATATAAATTGAGGAAGGAATTGGTACAAGTTGTGAATTGATTTCTCTGGCAAGACTAGGCCTATATTAGCAAAGACTTCAGATTTAATCACTTTCTTCTGAGAAAGTTCTGAGGCAGTTGAGATGGTATAGTGCATACTATGCTAGTTGGAGTTAAAGAGTCCTGATTTTGAATTTAGCCTTAGACACTGATGGGCTGTGTAGCCCCAGACAACTCAATTAAACTCTTTGTGCCTACTTCCTCATCTGTAAAATGGGAATAAGCATAACATCTACCTCCCAGGGTTTTTGTAAGAATAAAAGTACTTTGCAAATCTTAAAGTGGTATAGAAATGCTACTTGCTATAATTCATCATCATCATTAATATTATCCCAAAGGATATACTTTCTCCAAGATTGAGAAAATCTCAATGTAACAATCTCATTGGGCTAGCTTTGGAATCAGGATGACCTGTATTCAAGTCTTGTCTTTGTTACATATTAGGTCTGTGAACAAATGATTTAACCTTTCACTGTACCAGGCAACTTTCTGAGACTTTAAGTGACAGATGAGTTACTGCTCTGTATAGGTGGAAGAAATTTTCACATCTGGAGTTTTTTTTCATAGATGAAAAAAACAGGTCTGAAGAAAACAAAACAGCTTAAATAATGAAGCCTTTATTCAAATGTATCATAATGTGCAATTGATAGGATGAAGAACCATGAAATACTTCACAGAAGAGTAAGAAGAAAGTGCTGAAATGGAAATGGGGAGGGTTCATAAAGGTTAGAAAAGAAAATATATTTATTACAAAGGGTTATTAGATGTAGAGAAAGGTAATTTCCACTTAAAATTCTTTTGTTGTAGGACAAGCGATGCCTGGAGGCAGGATGACAGACTAGTTGAGTTCTCAAGGTCCCTTTTGCCTTGATGATTCTTTCATTCTGAAGAGAGTATGTTTATAAATGACTTTTGCATGTGTTCCAACAAAATAGAAACAGGGCTGCCATTGATCACTGACTCTATAGTGCTGTACCATAAGCAAGGCAGAATAAACAAGACAAAGGAGAATCAATGTGCTAGCCATGCAGTATTTATAGCAAGCTTCAAAACAGTTATATAATGCTGTATAAACTTCAGAGTGCTATATAAATGAGAACTATTATCAATCCCCAGTGCTCTTCCAAGAAATCTCATCACCTCTAGTTTCTATACCCATATATATGAGGTTTGCACACCTAGTAAAATGAATACATTTCCAAGAGAGATGAATAAAGCTTGACTCTTTCAGATACCTTAGGCTCTCCAGCTATACTGTTCACTGTTATTGATTACACAGGTGTTTAATTTCTAAGTAGGTAAGAATTTACGAGTGGAGGGGGGAAAAAACAGGCTCCTTAGAAAGTAGTCCAATTCTTTCACAATGGTTTTCCTCCCATTAATTTGATGTTGATGTCATAAAAATTTCCATGGAAACAGAGTGCCATACAATTAACACTTTTCCAGAAAGATCAAATCTTTACACTCCTAGACACATCAAAAGAATCATTATGTCATCAGTGATGATAGCAGATAGGGCACCTGCTCCCCTCTTGCAGGATAGCAGCTGTGCTAATAATGTGACGGGTGTTCTCTCAAGAGAAATGCTCAGATGTGACAACAATTATTCAGTGAGGTTAAGTTTGAGTCACTGTTCCTAACTGTCATTTCAAACTTTTTTTAAAAAATTATTTCCTCTACCTACATAGTAAAGACCCATTGTACTTTGTTCATCTTTACTCATACCCCTCATAGTCTCTCTCAGGCTAAGTTTGCCTAGGGCATCAGACTGTTTTGAAACTGTTTATAGCATATGAGTGGCTGTAGGCTGGGAAGGAGAATGTACCTTTTTCTTGACTTTTTTCTTTCCATTTTCCCACAGCACATGTAGGGAGAAATATGCATAAGACCTTTTAAAACTTTGGACAAGTCAGACAATTTCTAAGTCTGAGAATATTCTTCAGACAAGTCTTCTGGCATATCCACTTCTGGGAACAGAAACAGGCCATTTGAAAAAGATTTATCCTCTACTAACATACAATAGGCATATATATCATATATATTATATGCATATTATATATAATATAGATATATAATACATATATGTGTATATCTATATCTATATATAGATATCTATACATATATATCTGACTGCTTACCATCTCAGGGAAGGGGAAAGGACATATCTGTACAAAAAATATGTAGTAGCTCTTTTTTGTAGTGGCAAAGAATTGGAAATTGAAGGGATATCCACCAACTGGGGAATGGCTTAACAAATTGCACTATATGATTATAACGGAATATTACTGTGCTATAAGAAATGATGAGCAGGAGGATTTCAGAAAAACTTGAAAAGATTTACATGAACTGATGCAAAATGAAGTGAGCAGAACCGGGAAAACATCATGCATATTAATAGCAATACTGTGGGTGTCCAATTGTGAATAACTTAGTTCTTCTCAGCAATACAATGATCTAAGACAATTTCAAAGGACTCGTGATGAAAAAAAGTGCTATCCACCTCCAGAGAAAGAATTGATGGAGCCTGAATGCAGATCTAAGCATAGTAATTTTCACTTTCTGCATTTTTTTGTGTGTGTTTTCCCCCCATTAAATCTTTTTTACACCCCTCTTTTACAACATGGCTAATATGATAATGTTTTACATGACTGAACATGTATATAATTTATATCAAATTGTTTACTAACGGGGAAGTAGTGTATAGTGAAGGAGAGAGAGAGAAAATATGGAATTCAAATTTTTAAACAAATGAATGTTAAAAATTGTTTTTACATGTAACTGAGGAAAAAAAATAAAAAAACCCACAGGCAATACAAATGATTCATGAATCTCAGATACCAAAAATCTCAGACCACAGTCACAAAACAGACACAAGACATAAGCACTTGCTAGCAAAGGTTTTCCTTCTTTTCTCCATGGACATAATTTTCTATCCATGCAACACAGAAGCACAAATAAATAGAACTGTAGTGTGCACATGAAAGCCCCCTTTTTAGGTCAATTTTTGAAGTTCTTTGATTATATTATTCTTTGGTATAATTTTAGTTATTCCCCCTCTCACCTAGGAAGACTCTGGCTCTCAACTTACAAACTGAGTATCTTCATTAGAAGGAAATTATCCAAAGTTTGAACCTCCAATTTCCCCTATCCCTGGGGAATTTTCCCCTACTCCTGACTCTTTTTGTTCTATTTTCCTGTTTTATTTTTCAGGCTACTTCATCCTGCAGTTGTAAAACTGGGGAGTCCCCCTTGAAGAGAATGTCACCTGGTGCCTATTAATGACTTCCCCAAGGAGGTGTCAAACAAAGGGCATCAATAATGAGGGTGGTGCGGGATTTCATATTGCCGGTTATTTCCAAATTATCACACTGAACACAAAATAGCACCCCAAGACAAATATAGACAGACAAAATTGGAACTTTTCTCTCAACAAAATGCCTTAAGCTCGGAAGAAATTGAAGCTGGGAGGTCAGGTCCCTGGTTGTAGTCCTTCATGGAGAAAGCCTTAGGCAGTAAATTCTACTAGTGAGCTCTTAGGGTTTTTCAGGGACTGTTCTCCCTTCACCAATTTGTTACGTTTGAAAATTAAGATAAACTGAGAGACAGTGGTCTGAGCATGATCAATTTATTAGTTAGGCTAAGCAGTAATCAATAAATTGGATCATTGGCTTCTTTCACTGACCAAAGACCCTTGATGTAGGGATCGACAATCTTAATATAGTTTGGTAGGTGGAGAAGAAAATGAGATTAGTAACAGAGTAGACAGCATCATGGGGGTGGGGACAACATGAATTGTTAGAAAATGGGAATGAGGGACTAGTAACAACCCTCTCCTTTCCTCCTGTGAATAAGAAATGTTCAGTTTTGAGTCTATCTTCAAGGACCAGACTTTTTTGGAAAACAAACCAGACATCCTTGAAGCATAGCTTGGTAGTATAAAGATATTAGACCAGACTCCCTGGTGTCCACCTGCCTCCTTCAAGGATAACAGATTTCCTTGACACAAGAATAGAACAGTGATTAACAAGAAAACTGGATTTCTAAACTTAACTCATTATAGGCCAGCTGAATTTCTGAACTGAGTTCAGAGACAATTAAAGATGACTTTGGCAGTTACAGGGACAAAATCAATTAACTGTAAGTAGGCTCAATTAAAAATGATACAGAATCTATCTGATTATTTCACCTCCTTGGGGCACAATTTTCTCATCTATTACAAGGAAAAGCTTGGACTAGATGATTTTCAAGGCTGAAGCTAAAGAAACCTTAGTGTTGGCCTAGGTTATCAAGGCAACATTGCTCAAACCTATGGATGTCAAGGTTTCCAATTCAAGGACCACCTTATCACATGATCTTTATAGAATATCTTAACTAAAACTGTGGTCTTCTTCTAAGCCAAAACATCCTTTCTAAACAGTGGAACCCCCCTCTAGTTGAAAGAGAACCCAGATGGTTCCTAGGTTTGGAGATTCAGGTATAGAATGGACCTCAGAAGTTGTTGAGTTCTGGCTTTAATGTAGTGATGTGAGTCAGTGAATATTTAATCTGGTGAAACAGTCTGGAAGAGAGTAAAGTAGACTGGAAATGGGAGAAGACTGGAGCAGGGCTAGAAGGGCTCTATGGGGAGACTTCCTCTAGGTGAGAACAAGGAAAAATGGACTTCACTTGTAGCATGAATAATCTGGGTTTTATATAAGCAAGTACCTTTTGTATATCCCCCTTGGGCTCTTCAAAAATATTTTAAACTATCTGGGAAGACACAAAAAAGAGAAGTCCCATTGCCTCTATTTTGGCCCTCAGAGCTAGTGTCACCTCATTTTACAAACAAAGTAATTGAGGCAAAGAGAGGTTAAGTGACTTACAAGTCATACAAGTAATTGTTATCTGAGGTTTTGAACCCAGTGCTTCTGACTCCCAAGTCCAGTTGCTCTCTCCACTATTCTTTGCTACTTCTGTATATCCCTGGAACTTATTTAAATAGGTTATTGCATCTTTTAAAATAAACTCATACTTACATCAAAATACAACTTTCTTAAGCACATTAAAGCAAAATTTAGGATTTGTGGGCAGGAATTATGATTTTCATCTTCATAAATCTGGCATTTAGCACAGGGCCTTATATATACTTGGCACCTAATGTACATTTGTTGAATTTGATTTTAAAACACAGAAATATAAAGCAGATTCACTGCAATGAGAATAAAAATGCTCTCACTGCCTACATTTACCTTACTGCTAACAAAAGCAATGCTGAGTATTAGGGAGAAAGGAGCAGAATGCAACTAGTGATGGACTCTATAGTAAGTCCTCAGTACAAATTCTGCCCCTAGATGACACATCATCTTTAGCCCATGTGATTTACCACCTGTTTTCACTGAGACAAGATTGTAATAAAAAGGGTGTCAGATGGTTTTCTCCCTCTACCTTTTCCCTTCCCCATCTCCCATCATCAATAGCTAAGCCAAAATGGTTTCTCTTTCGTTTTTTGTTGCATTTACTTGTCCACTTTGTCTCACAATAATCTAAGCTACAGCCACTGGCTTTTTATGTCTTTCTCTGTTTGACAGCAAAAGCAGCAGCAAAAAAAAAAGGTCACTGCTACCAACTTATATTTGACAAGAGAATAACTGAAAGGAGACTTCTCTCCAAGCACTGGAAGGTTGTTCATTTTCTGCTGATGGTGTTATTTGTCTCTGATGAGTTTTAATTCAGAACGATTACAAATATGGTTTGGGGACACTCATCACCTATGGATTATATAGTCCATATTTTCATTCATTTCTTAAGAAAATTTTGTCCTATTTGGGGATCCATGACTTAAAAGATAGAAAAATCAGAGGGTGAAGGGGAAAACCATGATATGATTAAAAGGCTAGAGAAGATAGGAGAAACGAAATTAGGTAATGAGGACTGAAAAGAGGCTATGAAGTGGTGGCCTTAGATTATTGAAGCACTTTTTCAGAGAAAATGTTAATGGAATGTCTCTACCTCTTCTTGTTTAGGTCAAGGGAAAATTGACTTTACTTGTAGCATGAATGATTCAGCTTTTATATAAGCAAGAACCTTTTGAATATTCTCCTTTGGCTATCTTTAAAAGTAAGTGACATTTTAAACTTTTAAGGATAACACATAACCCTTTTGTCTTTATATCAGGGGATAATTTTACTGCAAATGCATGGGTGATACAGGTAAACAGCTTCTATTAAACATTCTTAGCATTAACTGAATTCTGACACCGAGAACCATACATTAGAATTTGGACACACTATCCATAATACAGGGCCATCCTGAGAGTAACCACATGTCAACATGGTTGGAAAAAGGCATCATATCAATCTCTAAGGATTTCTTCTTCAAAGCAAGCTTCCTACTGAATTTAAATAAATAATCTTAGAAAAGATATTGCAGTGAACAGGGCTGCTGGCCAATTTTTATGACTGTCTGTAGGGAAGATAACAGGATTTTCTTCAGCAATTCACCTTTGCTTAAGGATGGGGAATTTTGATTAAATCTTCTAGAGTGAAGCTAGCCTTCAATCCTGATCAAGGATAAATAACAGAGTGTTTACAAGTAGGACATGTGTCCTTCAAGTCATATGAAAATGCTGGGACTTTATTATGGATGACTTCGCTGCAATATACATCAGGAAACCCAAGTTTAGACTAGCTTCATTGTCCCCAGATTGTTGATCCTGATTGCATATTGAAGGAAAGGAGCTTATTACTGCATCACATGAATACGAAGAAAACAACCAAAAAGCCCTTCCCTGCTCTGTCAATGTATTCATAGAGGTCCATTCTTTGCAAGGTCTGAGAGACAAACAAAAAAGGGAGGTGGTTGAGGTGGGGAAAAAGAAAGAAATGGAATGCCAGGTATTTTAATATTGGGACCATCCTGTCTCCTCCAGACTCACTATAAATTTTTTTATCATGGAATTCTTACAGGTAAAGGAAACTAGAGAGGTCTTAATATCTTTGGGGGCCAATGGGGCTCCTCTCCTCATGACCCCACCTTCCGGCCCTACTCCTGCCTTCCTCCTCTTTTTGTTCCCGGCAGCTTTTCTCTCTTCCAGAATGTTTTGCAAGGTTGAATATACAGGGACTCAACTATTACATTAAAACCACCTCTGACTCATAATTGTTACTGCCACCAATAAAGGTATGGGAATTAGATAAAAATTATTTTTACAAGAAGAAGATAATGTTCAGATTCTAGTTTTATGTGAAAAAAATTGTTTCACTGCATTAATAATAAAAAAAATCCCACTACTTACACATTACTACATATTTGTTGAATTTAATAGAGTTGTAAGCCCTTTATTTTGGATAAAGAGCTGTATGCATATATAATATATGTTTCACTTCTCACTATCGCACTTAAAACAAAACCACACCCTGGACTGGCATCTTTTCTTTAATTTAGCCATTATGACAAGGGGATATAATGATGTAAAACAATTGTCTCTCAAGGAGCTCACAATCTTCTAGAGAAATACAACCCATACACAAAGATAAACATGACACAAGGTAGAATCTGACAAAGAGAAAAATGGAATGCCAGAGTGTTGTAAGAAGAAGTAAGTGATACGTATGAATTCTACTCCAACAATGGAAGTACCCAATGACCCATAGGACTTCATCCCAGGGGCTCTGAGATGGGGGGAAGGAGGGAATGGGAAGCCTGTCCTACACTTTTTACTTCCTCTCCAAGGTGACTTCAGTCCTATTTCTTCCTTTGGTCTCAACCAAGCAACACAAGGGCCCCAGGGTCCTGTTGCCATGACACCCTTCTCCTGGGGCCCACTTACCTTCCCAAACCCTGAGGGGGTAGATCAAACTCTCTGGGTGATAAGATTTTCCATCTATGCTTTCCTCTCCCTTCCTCCCTCCCCTCCACAAGCAGGTTTCTTTAAACCTACTCATTTTAACTCTGGTGAAATAATTCCTAATTATGGGTCTGTGGTAGTGCATTCCTGGTCTGTCTCTGTCTCTCTCCCTTTCCCCATACACACATACATGCATAAACATATAACTATATGTATATCACATACATATTATATCACTGCCAGTTCACTTGAGGTTAGGAAATACTTAGACTATAACAATGAGGTAGAATTCTGTTCATGTTTTCACCTTCTTTTTGATCATAGAGGAGACTTCAGTGGAACTCTGGATAACCTTTTAGCCAAATACATTACTCTTCTGTGAAATAAATTATGATGACCATAAAGGAAATGCCCCAGATACATATGCATAAATCAGTGAAAAGAAATCTGATGGCAGAAAAGTTCTGTGTGATCTTGAATGAGTTACTTTCAATTTTGGGGGTCTCAGTTTTTATTATTTACTATAAAAGTTAAAATGTTTTCTTCCACAGTTCCAGGGTTAAAATGGAGACGGAGAACTAGACGATTTTGAGGATTTCTTCTATCACCACCATTCTGTAATACTGCATTGCTTTAAATCCAAGTTCTCAGAATTATATGTATTATTTCATTTGTGATATTTTGGAAAAGAGGACAGTGACAAGCTGGAATGACGAGTGTGGTAAGGGGACTGGAGACCAAAATATGAGAGTAAGCGGGAATACTTAATCTGAAGAAGAAAAGATTTAGGGAGCATCTGAAAGGCTAATTACATGAAAAAGGAATTAGATTTGTTTTTACCCCTAAAGGGAAGGACAAGAAACAGTGGGCAGAAAAGGCAGAGGCAAATTTAGGTTTCATGTGGGGGTGAGGGGCAATTCTAATAATTAGAGGAACTGAAAAGTTGAATAAGCTGCCCAGAAGGGAGCTGTCCTTGGTCTGTTGCTCCTCTTCCTCCCATGGGAAGTCTTCAAACAGAAGCTGAATGATCAATGCTAGCAACATTGTAAAGGGGATTCCTGTTGAAGTGTGGGCTTTATTAGATAACCTTTGTTGACAGGATTTTTACTGAGCCAGTCTCTAACCTAAGAATGCTCAGTCTTACAAAGCAGGCCTAGAGAGGGGAATGCCAATAATCAAGTTGTTTAATTAATCAGTTTCAGAGTGAGGAATGTTCTCATAGCTGAAGTAAAAGCACAGGTTATATACTTAAATCACAAGCAGGAAAGGAGAGGGAAGGTAGATTACAAATAATCGTTCAGTGGTTTCCTATGAGAAACCCACAAATCCCACACTACAACAATTCTGGAGTCAAGTCTTTGGCGGTCATGTCCACCTCCCCTAGGGTACAGAACCAGAGTTCTGTGATGGGAATAGGTTCTATAATCTTTGATTCACTTCACTTAAGGTCCAGCGATTGTGAGCACTGTCAGAGGTTTGATTAATCAGTTTAAGCTACATCCTGAGCTCTGACGCCTCAGCCAGAGAGGCAGCTCTTGAGAAAACTAAATTATTAGTCTATTCATTACATATATCATATTGATTAATATGGAAGTTATAATTCCTTTCTCACCTTTAAGATCCCTTCTAACACTGAGATTCAGTGAGATAATCTAGTAGTTTAAGGTCCTTATTTTACAGATAAGGCAGTTTATCTCCTCCCACCCCTAACACTCCCTCACCCCTAGAAAAAGTAAAGTGATTTGCCCAAGGTGATATTGGTAATACATGGTAGCACCAATATTCAAACCCAGGCCTTCAGATTTCAAATCCAGTATTCCTTTTAAGACCACCATGCTGCCTCCTTCAAGGAGTGTAAGCTGTAAGCTGCACTCACTGTTTGACAGAAATACGCACTGACTAAATCTAGTATTGTCTGCATGAGAGAAACTCACTTATCTCCCACAATAGTCAGCAGGATCTAAATTTAGTTTATACTCCTAGTGCATTAAAATAGCATAAAGAAATCTCATGATGTCTAAAGCCATCACATTGAAAGTTTCTGTCTGTATTGTTAATAGCTACTCGCTAAGATGGCAGCTGCCTGTGTAAAGTGATTATAGCCTCTTAAAAATATGTCCTTTACAAGTTCCCTAAAATAAACACACCCAGGAAACAGAAAATGGAGTCAGAGCAGCAATCCTCCCTAAAATAAAGACCACACAAATATCACAACAAAGACATCCATAAGTAATAGATCTCAACCTCAGACAAGAATTAAGCGTTGCATTGTGAAAAGTTTTATGAGGCCTTTTTATTGTTTACTATAAAAGTTAAAATGTTTTCTTCCAGAGTTCCAGTGTTAAAATGGCAAATTAGAAAAGCAAATGAATATTTTTATTCATGCAGAAGATCTAATTGTCAGGCACATGACTTAGGTGGAAGTTGAGCTGGGGACAGGGGAATTAGGAGAGAGGAAGAATAAGGATATTAAAGCTTGATCCATTTTACCTTTTTCCTTGAAAGATAACTAAACCAGAAACAACTTTTGTGGGTCACCTTAAACCTCAAGGTCAGCTTGAGAGGTTTTTTTTTGTTTGTTTGAACCTGTGATTTCATTGTATAAGCAACTTCTTGTGAAGAAAGTGCCTCTATTAATACACCTCAGAAATTTGTAATCTTTAAGGGTTTCCTGGAACACTGAGAAGTTAACTTACTTGTCCAGGGTCGCAAAGCTATTATGTGCTAAATACAAGACTTGGCCTGAGATGCTTCTGACATCAAGGCCATCTCATTGGGGAGAGATTTAAAGTTTTAGAGAGCTTTAGAATTTTATATCGAGGTCTACTTCCTCTGGTACATTATTACCTCTAAGAAAGACCTACTAACCTCCCACCAATGACACAATGTGAATATTATTTGACCGTCATGACAGACATGTAACTGATTTGGCAAAGAATTTAGAGCCTATAAAAGGATTTTCAGTATCCTAGAGAAGTTCAAGTGAGTCCTTCCCACTATCTCCTACCCTACAATGAGAGCAAGGCTTCTGCTGTTAATTACCCTCTAATGGATTAGTAACTTCAGTCCACTACTCCTTTGTAGAGGAGGCCGATGGCAGACCTCCCTTAAGATCTGACATCTTTCTTCTTTCCACAGCCTCTGGTTATTTAAAAGACATGTTTATTGAGGTCCATGGCAGAAGGACAATCTTCTTTATATATTTTTTCCTGATGATCTATTTGGTCTAGTAGATGTGAACAACAACAACATAGTATAAAACCTTGAGTATAGGAATCCACTTCAAACCAATAACTTTTTTGAATGTTCTTCAGAATGGTAGCAGTTCTCTAACTACAGTTTAGTGATTCTCTATCCTGGGCATCTTCTGCTAAAGGGACATAAATAGGCTTCCCAATTCTCAGAAAAAGGAAAGACTTGTTTCTTTAAGCTCTAATAGTATTAATAAAGTGAAATCCTGGTCAACTCAATTTGGTTGATTAGAAAACACTGTTAATGAAAGCAAAGTAAAAGATTTGGCTCCTGTGCAATCTCTTTTCCCTCCAGAGATTGAGGGGGAGGCCCCAAACTCTTATGGCTATAGTGTAGGCTCTTTATTTTAGTCAGGAATTTTCCTGCTGATATCATCACTTCAATCATGTCTGACTCTTCCTGACCCCATTTGGGGGTTTTCTTGGCAGAGATACTAGAGTGGTTTGCCATTTCCTTCTCCAGCTCATTTAATAGATGAGGAACTGAGGCAAACAGGGTTAAGTGATTTGCCCAGTTAATAAGTGTTTGAAGCCAGAACTTACTGACTCCAGGGCAGGCTCTCTATCTTTGCCACCTAGTTGCTCTAAGCTTATACTAAACTAGGTCCTTACTGGGCAAGTCACCTCTAACATCTTCACCTATCTCATTCTCTGTGGTTATATGAAAGCCACTGGTGTTGCTAGAGAACATCATATAACCATATCAAATCCATCAAATATCCATTACAAATAATTGTGATATAAACTGAATATTCACATTAACTTTGGCTAAGTTTTCATTCAATAATCCATCTTTAGTTGAATCCCTTTCCCATTCCCCGGAGCACTTGTTCCAAACTTTTCACATTCTTTCAAATCTATATTCATGTTGATGACTTTGCCTCCTACTTTAGATCAGATGGAGGCCATGAGAAGTGAGCTCTCTCAACTTCCTTCTTGACCATTTTCTACGAAATTTATTTTTCCTCCTTTCCCTCCCTCCTTATCTCTAATTCCACTTCCTACTACCTTGAAGGAGTAATCTCTTGCTCTTCTCTCCCATTTACCATCTTCTCACCCAATCAAGCTTCCACCTGCACCACTTGACTGAAGGACCATTAAAGGAGATCAATGATGACTTCATTCATCAAACCCAGTGCCCATTTCTTAGTGATCATCCTCTTCAAGCTCTCTGAAGCACTTTACACTTCCCTCTTTTGATTAGTCTTCCCTCCCTCTCTGTTTCTACTGCCTTCTCCTACTTTTCATTCCATTTCTCCTAACCTTCTTCCTTCTAAGTGGTGACCATTTGTGCTCATATCTCCTCATAAGCCCTAAATATAAGGTTTTGTTTTATATCACCTTTCCTTGCTAGACTTTCTCCCTTGTCAATGGTATCCATGTCTGTCATCAACCTTAAACTACATGTGAATGATTCTCAAATTTCTCTCTCTCTCTCTCTCTCTCTCTCTCTCTCTCTCTCTCTCTCTCTCTCTCTCTC
>NW_027187340.1:8632483-8655315 GCF_028583685.1 Petaurus breviceps papuanus
CTCTCTCTCTCTCTCTCTCTCTCTCTCTCTCTCTCTCTCTCTCTCTCATCTTTACCCCAAAAATCAGCCTTACATTTTTAACAACTTGCTGGACATTTCTACTTGGATGTTCACTTTGCACCCTAGAGTTAAAAATGTCTAAATATACATTCATCATCTTATCACCCAAGTCAGCTTCTCCTTCTGACACCCTTATTTCTATCAATAGAAATGACATTATAATTCTTCTAGTCTCCCATGCTGGCACCATCCTACACACATACACACACACAGAAAGGGGATGGGGTGGGGGGGGGCAGGCAGCATGACACAAGAACAATGTATCTGAAGTCAGAGGACCTGGTTTTCAATACCTTTGCTCTACCAATTTACTATTTGTGTGACCTTTCTTATAATAACAAACAGACATTTAAGTAGATATTTAAAGTTGCAAAATACTTCATGTCTCATTTCAGCCTTAGAACAGCTCTATTGGTAGGTACTGATGCTCTCATTTTTAAAAAATATTTTTAATTTTTTGGAGGGGGGAGGCAAGGCAATTGGGATGAAGTGACTTGCCCAAGGTCACACAGCTAATAAGTGTCAAATGTTCGAGGTAGGATGTGAACTCAAGTCCTCCTGACTCCAGGGCTGGTGTTCTATACACTGTGCCACCTACCTGCCCAATACTCTCATTTTACAGATGAGAAAAATGAGGATCAAGAGAGTGAAGCAATAAAAATTTTATCCTAGGTCTTTCTGAATCTGACACTATCCACTAAATCCTGCTTCCCCTTAGGCACCTAATCATGTATCATAATTATCTGGATATTATCAAATCTGCCTATATATGAGAACCAGGAAGGTCTTATTTCATCTTAATCGTATTTCACCTTTGAATGGTCTCTGTACCCTCACTTATTAACTGTAGGTAAGTAGCTGATTAGTGTTCACTGAAGCTGAAGGTACCATTGAGTTGCACCAATGTTGGACCCACTATTGAAGTCATAAGGCCCATGTCAAATAAAGTCTGGAGTGCAGTTGAATCTCTGTGGCACTGTTATATATTGATCAAATGAAAAGGATCTCTTCCCATGGTAACAGCCTTTCCTCTAAAGCTTGCTGTCATTAATTTTGGGGGAGGGTAATTAACTGGAGTCATAAACTGAAGGGAGTAATATGTCCTCTTTTGACTAACATAAGTGATGAAATGGAGTAACTTTATATTTTTATACTATTCGTATAAGCAGAGAAATGGCCTTGAAAAAAGACCATTTAAAAGATTCTTAGCTAAGTGGGGAGAGTTGTTACATATGCCAAGGAACACCTTTGTCTAACATTCAATTCAACCCGTATTTATTAAACACCTACTAGGGCAAAAGTCTTTAACCTTTTTGTGGCATGGACCCTTTGGCAGTCTAGGGAAGACTGCGGATCCTTTTTTTCAGACAAATGGTTCTAAGGACATAAAATAATGATTACAAATAAGATTACAAAGTAAACAAATTATAATGAAATGCAATTATAAAAACAATTCCAAAGACCACAGACCAAGGTTGAGAATCCTTGGACTGGGGCTATACAAGTATGAAAGAGCATGAAGACAAACATGAAACAGTCCGTCTTCACACTGGGAGAAATAACATCATGCAGATAGTACCATACAAAATATTTTGGAGATGGGAAGAAGACAAAGGAGGATCAAATATTTCAAACTGCAAGGTGTCTTAGAGGTTGTCTGGCCCAACCACCTCATTCTACAGAGAAGGAAATTGAGGTCTAGAAGAAGTTTGACAACTTTCCCAAGATCACAGAAATGGAAAGTGGCAGAACTAGGATTTGAACCCAGATTTTCTGATTCCATATATCATCGGTCCTTTTCCCTCTTAGCCACATGGCCTCCTAAGACCTCATTGTTAGTTTTTCTACTTCCTTGTAAACCCCTACAATCATAAGCTGCACTGAGTTCTAGGGTAGGATTAGTCCAGAGTATTTTATCTGCAGTAATAATGTATCTTCATGTTGCATTTAATTCGAAAGATATCACTTATGCATCTGAGGTACAAAGAATATACTAGACAAAGAGAAAATACAGAGCCCTCATAGGAGCTCACAATCTAATTGGGATAAAATATAAGGCACCTATAATCTGCAATAATACATAAGAACATTAGGATGGAGGAGAAAAAGTACTATGTGAGGGGTTTGTTCTACCTCATCTGTTTTACCCAAAACTTTACTGTTACAACAGAAAGACATCATAAAAATTGCCCAAGGAAATGTGTCCTTCCCATAATAACCCTCACTAATCATGAATGCTGAAGACAAATTTATTTTTGGAATAAAAATTCTTAAGTGGTTTAAGGAAAGTAAGTCCCTCTCCCAACCCCCCCCCCAAAAAAAAACTAAAAGTAATTTAACATCCCTTAAGATAACGTAAAGTACTCCACTCTCATTTCATATAATTATCTCTTAGCATTGTTATATGTTTGCTATTTTCCTAGTGCTTTTTAAGAAGAACAAACTATCCTTCCTTTAAAAAAAAAAGCACAAACATAATTTCCCTCTTGTCTATATCTAATTGAAGAGCTCTTTATCAAGAAACTTGGAAAACATGTAAATACTGCCCTGAGGCTTTTTGTCAACCATAAATTTGGGAATTGGAGTTTCTGGTCTTGCTTAATGAAAAGTAACAGAATTACATTTTGTTCATCTAACAAGTATCATCTTTTTGGCTAAAAAAAAGTTTTGGAGAATTTCTTCTAATAACCACTGGCAAAGTCCATATTCTAATGCTGAAACAATGATATCTCTTTTCCAGATCATCAATCTTCATTCTCAAGATGAATGCAATTGTTTGAAGAGTAGCAATTACATTATCCCTTGGTGCTTTATCCTCCACTTTTGACTTGCTCTACAATTAACAATTAAAAGGCCAAAGGAGTTGCAAGTAAATTTTTATCTCTAATAATAAAAAGTCATGGTATTGAATTTCTTGGTATTGGCATCATTGCCCTTAGTAATTACAAAAGCAATGGTTTTATATAATCTTACCGGTGTCAAAGGATGTCAACACTTAGACATATACCATATTAAAAGTTTTGATCAATAGCATTTTATCCAATTCTTTTAACACTGTAACATTGAAAAATTTTTGACTACACTTAGGAAGAGAGATACTCTGCTAGTTATACAGAATATTCCAAAAGTCTAAAACTTAAAACAACATTATTTGGGACACTTTGTAGAGTTAGTCTTGACTTATCCTGTTATGAAAAACTATAAAAATGGTTCCTTTTTAAATAATAATAACAAAAAACAGATTTATGGCACAGAACAGATACTGCAAGTGACAGTCAAATGAACACAACTTGAGTACAGTGGAAATCACTCAGAGGACCTAGGATCATAGCCTTGTTCTGCTATATACTGGCTGTGTGACCTTTGGTCAAATCATTTAATTTCTCTAGGTCTCAATTTCCCAATCTATAAGATAAGGACTAGATAACCTCCAAAGACTCTTCCAGCTCTAAATTTATGATTTTATGATCCCACTGATGTGGGCACTGCTTTGATGGAGACCACAACTCATCCATGCTTGTTCATCCTGTGTGACTGTTATTCATGTTGTCCCTTAAAGTTCCCCACCATGGGTCTGCCGGTATGCTGGGGGTTTTCCTAGTTTTCTCTTAACATCATCAAAACACCAATGGAACATGCAGGTTGTTGTCCACTGCTTATATCCCTCATGCCCATCATGTGACCAGTGCATCTTTTTTTGCTCATATAATTCTTCATTAACAACCTTTACACTATTTGCCTTTCTTCATAAACACTAATGCTCTTGCTCACCACATCCCTCTCCATTGCCTTTAGGGTGATTCTCAGTTTTAATTCTTTAGAGCTCATTGTGTTCCATGACTTGCAGCCATAGAACACTGTGCAATTACCCTAAAGTGTTCCAGTCTGATTCCTTCCTCCTGATTAGAAGTTCCCAAACTTGTTTGACCTACTGTTCCCTTTAAAAAAATACTTAATCAACACCGCCTGGAAATCTACTTTCTTTAACCCTTTAATAATCTTTTTTTGAATTTGCATCATTTAAAAATATAAAATAAAAATGACACATCTTAAATTTAACAATTTATTGTAAATTTGTGGGTTTTTTCTTGCACTGAAATTTTGATGACACAATATTGCATCATGTAACCAAGTAGCATTCTATTGTAAACAAGTCATTACACATATTCCTGCCGATGTATGTTGGACTTCCAAACAATGTGGAATGCCTGCTCACCTGCCAACACTTGCTTGTTAAGACTCATCGTAGACTTGACCATAGATTGGTTATAACTTGCATTTTGTGTGTTTATTTGGAAAATAATGTAATTACTATAACTTTAACTCTGTTACACAACAGATGAAACATGTATGAATAGTTTTTTCAAAATTTTCTTATTTCTCTTCTTTCCTTATGCTTCTGCCATGCCACCCCCTTATTTTTATTCAATATCCTCCAAATGCACCAGAGACTACTACCACCCCCACTTGGCTTTTCAGCGCCCCCAGGGGGTAGTATTGCCCATTTTGGGAACCTATGCTTCTGATGATTCATTTTCTATTCTCAGTGCCTGTGCAACAAACACATCCTTCATAGATGGACCAACTCTATGTGTTCACTTGCTCAAGCTAAGAGAATACATATTACACCCAAATATATTTTCCTCTAATAATTCTTTGGTTGCTAATAAACACTGACAGAACCCAAGAAAATCAAGGGTAAAATGAGGCTGAGGCTACCCAGTTGGTATATAACAGTAACAGGAGTGAAATCCAAATGTTTGACTCCCACTCTGAGAAAGAGAAACTAGATTAGGAGAGGTGACTTTTTACTGGAACTTGACTTGAAGATGATGTATATTATGGTATAAGAAAAAAATTCATTAGGTATGGATTTGGGAATTGCAAAAAAAAGGCTACTGAAGTACAGCAGACTAACTTATGGGTATAGCATCTCTTTGAGAAAATAATTCAAGACAAGTTGCTTCAGCCCTGCAATCAAAAGTAACACAAACTGGATATTTGTTTACATTTTTATAACGAAAAAAAAAATAAGACAATCTTAGCTAAAAGAGAATGAGAATTCTGAAAAAACATTCAAAATCAAAGCTTGGAAAATGGGCTATCTATATACATACATACATACATACATATATATATATACATATATATATATATATCATCTAGAATCTAAAGAAAAGACCAATTCAGTGAGTTGTTATAACATTTTTTCATTACCAAATATTTTAAATTTTCAACTGCATGTAAAGCAACATGATATACACTAGGTTAGTTGTTTGTCCATTTTCAAAGGGGTGATGTCTTGACTTTGCAAGAATTGGATTTAAGTGAGGCAAAGTTGCACAAAGTCATCAGCCTCACTATCTCTTCCAGCATCATCAAAATCCAGTATCAAGACAGAAGTCAGTATGACTGCTGATGGCCCAAGATGCAGTAGATGACCTTGGCATCTTCAATGTCTGGCCAAGCTCTAAGAGCTCCACAGTGCCTGCTTCAGATGACTTTATGGATATTGGAACTAATTGTTCTCATTCACCCATTCCAGCAGGGGAGGTTTTCATGTGCTTGCGGGAGACACCTCCGTCACTCACTGACAAGTTTAAGACCCATAGGTTACCCTCGACCTGGTTTAGCCCATGTGCTGAGACGATTTACTAGGGTATGGCTGCTGGATATATGACTTCTTGAAATCACAGGTGAGAGTTAAGTGCCAGGTAGACACCAAAGGTGGATAAGCTGAATGAGGTGCTCAAGGAGGACTAGCACCTCTGGTGTGGCACCTTGTCACCCCTGTGTCACAAAAGGTCACCCCTTTTCTTTCTTGTTTTCTCAGAGTAAGTCAGTTTCTGAGTTAATTGCAGTGTCAGAATTTATCTTCTATCACTTTGATTTTTCTCAAATTTTCTACTGGACAGATACACTTTCCTTCTTTCCTTTTATAGTTTTGTTGAACATGATGAAAAACTCTTGTATGTTTACTGGCAAGTAGAGAGGTGTGTTTGTTATAGGGTGGGAGGGGGAAAGGGGAGCGACAACATAGTTCCTAAAAGGATCAATGGAAATCTGTCATGCAACAAATTATCACATAATGCTGGCCCATCACCAGTCATCTTGACTTGTGTTTTGCCGCCGGACTCCAGTGATGCTGGAGAGAAGATTGAGGCACCTCTGCCCCACTTAAATACAATTCATGAGTATGCCAAGACATCACCCTGGTGATGTCATTGGTTCTCTTTGAGAATGAAGGACAAAAAACAACAACAAATTATTATACAATGTGCCCCAAGAAGGGGCCAATTCATGACTGACTTGGAGATCCTTTTCATGACAGGAGTTCTGAATTCTCTCTGCAACCTTAGAAATGGGTTCACTGACGACTAATGTGTGACCTGGACCCTGTCAGTACTGGATAAAAGGAGCATAGAAAGTCCTTAAGTTTGGTAAGTAAAGGAAGTCTTTGCAGAGCCAGAGGCATTTGTGGCTGATATTTTGCCTCAGCTGCAAAATGTCTTTGCATAAGAGGAATGATGCCCTTTGACTTCTGCATACCTATGTAATCTGCCAGCTACCATGCTTAGGACTCGGGAGTCAGACTTTGCTGTTCCAGGTTGGACTTTATTGTGTCTGAACTTAACCGTGTGACTTCTGCTTGATTTCTTATAAATGCTTGACTCTGGAGCTTTTGTAAATACTGTAAAGTACTGAGGAGAGGTTCTAATATATTTCTATCACCATTATTTTTTTTCAATAATAGATAAAATGACCAATTATTTCTTATCATTCTAATAGCTTTCATAACATATTCAGCGTAACTCTCACTTTTAGAATCTTATTTATTTTACAGTTAGGTGTGTTCATTTCTTCTCTCTGCTCCTTGAGGGCAGGAATTGCTTCTCTCAATGCCTAAGCATAGGTCCTTGAGAAGCTACTTGGTGTGGTGGATACAACACTGGGTTGGAGTGAGGAAGACCTGAGTTCAAATCCAACCTCAGACACTTGTTAGATATGTGATCCTGGGCAAGTCACTTCATGTCTATTGACCTCAGTTTCCTCAGCTATAAAATGGGTATTTGGTGGTTCTCTGCCTAGGTTCTAGGTTCTTCCTGAGTTCAAATTTGGCCTCAAACACTTACTAACTGTATGACCCTGGGCAAGTCACTTAACCTGTTTGCCTCAGTTTCCTCATTTGTAAAATGAGCTGAAGAAGAAACTAGCAAACCACTATATTTACTAAGAAAGCCCCAAATGTGGTTATGAAGAATGGGACATGACTGAAAAATGACTCAGCAACAACAACAAAATGGAAATAATAACAGCACTCACCTTGCAGGGTTGTTGTAAGGATCATATAATATTTCACAGCACCTGGCATGTAGTAGATACTATATGAGTATTTGTCTCTCACCCCCCCTATTGCTTGAACGGATGACACTTAAAAGATAGGCTTTACCCTTCATATGAAAAAGTTCCAAAACTTTTATTTTCCCTGTAAAATCTATTCTGTATTACATCAATGTTTCCCAATACACCACACTTGAAAATAATGACTTCTAACAAGCTATGTTTCAGTTAGGTTCTAAAGAGGCATTCCTGACAAGTCTAAGAAATTAGTAACAGGGAATGTGTACACTCTAGAATCTCTCAAAACTTCACTTTCCGATTCTTATCTTTCTTTTTTGTTAACATATTTAATATAGAGAGCATTCCTGAATATAAAATAGCTACCTCGAGATCTGTAATGGTGAACTTAAAAAAATAGTTATAATGGTTCTTTCCAACAAGAAATATTTAATATTTGTTCCCCTTTTGATGGGTATTTTAATGAACCTGCATACCCTACTACAGAGTTAGGATGGAGTATGAAAAGAAGCCTAAAAATGATGTGGGTCCAGCTATGCTAGGGAAACATCCTAGCTCTGGGACATCTCTATGGGGAAGTTGTTTCACCACCGGCTCAGGTATCTCATCTTTAAGAGGTTTGGATTCAATGGCTTCTAAGGTCCCTTTCCTAGGCTCCTGTGATCTGTGTGACAAGTGTCATAACCTCTCTGAATCTAAGTTTCCTCACATTAGATATAATAACACCTGTAGCATGAATGTCAGAGGCTTATCATGAAACTCTGAAGAGAGAAAGTTTGCAAAGTTTTTTACATTATATTAAAATGAAACATAAATTTCAGTTATTTCTTTCAGAATTATTCTCCTTATACAAAACACAATATTTACTACAGCTCACAGAAAACTTAAGAGGTTCCCTAACCTGTTCTACCTAATTATCTAAACTCAATTGAATCATCTGCTAAAGACACTTGAGTTCTAGTCCTGAAGGTGCAACAAAAGAAGTCTTAAGGCTTCATCAAGTTCCATTGCACCTTTGGCCTATAAGTTTGCTTATCTACAAAATGAGAGCGGGGGCCTAAATCCCTAAGATCTTTTCCCCCCAATTTTTTAATTTTATCTTCTTATGTCTATTATCCTTATAAACCCATAGTGCTTCCCCCAAGCAAGGAAAATTACCCCTTATTAAACTGACAAAATTAATGTAAAAACCGGATGCTTCTTACCCAGTGCTATTCATATCTGTTCTTTCTTCCAGTTATCCATGGTGACAATATCTATGGTCTAGATCCTTCCATAAGTGACCTACACTAACCTCTTCTTCTCATCTCTGCATCTCTATGATGTTCTTGCTAAGATAATTTTTCTCTTCATTTGATTTGTCCCTCCAAACATGCCACTTCTTTATTTAGAGGGTCTCAATAACTTATTTTCATTTTCCAAATTAAAAGTACCTCTCATATTTAAATATTTACCACTAGACCCTGATTTAATAATATTCACCAACACTACTCATCTTTCTCTCTTCTCTCTCCACTAAATTTTTCATTATATCTTTTGTTCGCAAACAACAAGCATCATGTACTCTTCCTCCTCTTTTGAGGGAGATAGAAGCCCACACCATTGCTCATGTCAAATTTTAGTTTACAGTACTCTTACTGATACCCTTAAGTAATCACAGTAGAGTCCCCGCCTTGCGTTCTGGTAGGGCCTATTTGGAAAAAATCTCTTCTCAGCATCTCACTAGAACCAAGTGGAATAAGGCAAATTAAGGGAAGGGGGCAGAAAATGAATCTGCCTAATCTTCTCCTCTTCCTTAGTTAGCAATAAAGAAATGTGACTTATGCTCTCAAAACTGTTACAGGGCTATAGTAGTCCATACTGATCAAGTTGACTCATCTGTAAAACAGGGGGAATTAAAAAATGAGTCATTTGTGGCATAAAGGGAATTCTTGAATAATTTTAAAAGATATTTAGATTCCAAAAGTGTTTTTAAGGTTAATTGACTAATAAGAACAATTAAACACACAAAAAATTATTCTACAAATCTCCTGACATTTATGTTCTGTCCAGAGAACTGTAGTGTCAGGTGTACTTTATGAAAAAATCAGTGACTATAAAACATTGGCAAAACTCAGGGGGCAAAAAGTGGTTTAAAAAAAGTGCAAGAATAACATGCTCATGGGATAAATGAGTTTTCTCAATTAATAATATCCTTTGGCTAAACAAATATCAAAATGCAGAAAATCTGTTATACACCAAAATACACAAGTGAGATGTGGATAAAAAGCTGCATCAAATACACGTGTTTCAAGAAAGAAATGTCACAAAAAATATGAGCAGCTCAAGTTTGAGGGTAAAAAAAGCAAAAGCCTAAAACTGGAAAGAAAATCAGAAGCAGAAAAACTTTCTATGCTAATGTAAAATTTACATAAAAGATATAAAGCTTTATTATTACTATGTCCAGGAGAGAAAACTGAACAAAAATTTCCAGTATTATTAAAAATGATAAAATGCATTTCTTAAAGTAGGGTTTTCTAGATCCAGTAAAGTAATACTAATAAACCAGTCAAACAGTACTTATTAAAGACCTATGATTTGCCCGGCATTGTACTAGGTCCCAGAGATACAAGTACAAAGGATGAAAAAATCCCTACTCACAAGGAACTTACATATTAATGGTGGAGATGAGAACAGATATAAATATATTAAGCATTTAAATGAAGTGAATAAATACATATATATATATATATATATATATATAAGTATTTAAGTCTTAAGTACAAAACAGTAGCTTACCATGCATCTAATATCATTGAGGCATAAGTGAATGACAAGATCCCCCAGTCCACACTGGAACATACCATTCTTATGACTCGTCCAGTTCAATGTTGTTTTCTACAGAAATATTTCATTCAAAAAAAATCTTTATACTGAGGGTCACAAAACTGATACCATCCTTGGAGTTGGTATAGTACAGATGACAAATATGCATTAATGGTGTGTTCTCAGAGCCTGTCATAGCACCCGTAAGAATGAGAAATAGTCAGCCGGCCTGTTACAGAAGAATGTTTGTTGAGTTGTTGAAGTAGCTATGTAAATATTACTCAATATTTCTATTACAGGTATGTTGTGAAATATACTTACAAAGTGTGTTAAGATTCCTTAAAGAGAAAATGCATGATTGTCTATGAGTTAATATTAAAAAGTCAGTAAAAGTCACACTGAATGTCTTGTATACAACAGAATTGCCTCAGTAGCAAATATTCAATAAACTATAGTTGGAAAGGTTAAGATTTGAAATTAAGAATCTATGACTATTAGTCAAATGATCTGGGTCTGCAAGCTTGCTTCCGATGCCAATTAAAGTTTTACAAGTCAAATTCTATGTAAATCTTGAGTTAGTCTTGTTACCAGCCCACCTCATCTAGTCTGTCCTTTGTTGTTCAGTTATGTCCAACTCTTCACAGACCCATCTGGGATTTTCCTGGCAAAGGTACTGCAGTGGTTTGCCATTTCCTTCTCCAATCCATTTTACAGATGAAGAAACTAAGGCAAACAGGATTAAGTGACTTGCCCAGGGTCACACAGCTATTAAGTGTCCAAGGCTGGATTTGAACTCATAAAGATCAGTCTCTCTGACTTCAGGTTCAGCACTCTCTTCAATGAAGCACCTAACTGCCTCTTTCCTAAACAGGTTATTTTATTCACATTTACATTTCCTTCAGGATTGTGAATTTGTGATTTGTATGGAGTTAATATATATTGGTTAACTCATTTTGTTAGAAGCTGGTGCTAATTAGTTAGCTGGTACTAAGACCCATATGGGAAAGTTAACTTCACATTTTTTTTTCATAGATGTTCACCCTGAACCCCAGCCAGCTGTCCCCAAGAGACAAAACCCTCATCACATGCAGGATTTAGTAAGACAGTGGGAAAAGATGAGTGCAAATCCATTATTACTACTATTTTGGAAATACATAAAAGGCATTTCCTAACATTAATGGCTTGTATTTCATAGGATTGTGGATATAGGACTGGAAAGAATTTCAGAAACCTTCTACTCTAAGCCACTCATTATTGAGATGGAGAAGTGAGGCCCAGAGAAACTAAGTGACCTGCCCTAGGTCACCCAGGGGTCAAACATGAGAGGTCGGATTTGAAGCCCCTTCCACTGTAGACCTAGAGCTCTTTGCACAGTGCCAAGTCACCAGCATCATAGTGGGCTTGATGACTGGCAAAAACACAGTATCTAATTTGTAATCCGGAAAGAACCAGACAGATTCAATCCAAACTCCTTTTACAAATGAAGAAATTAAAACTCAGGAAAGAAATGACTTGACTAGAGTCGCACAATAACAACAACAACAACAAAGGTAGTGGAGTTGTGATTCATGGAATCGGGTCTTTTTGTCCCAATGCCATAACTCTTTACCACTACACTACTCCTTTAGAGACAATGGGGGCAAAGTAGCATCAACTTTGGTTAAAAGGACAATATCTCTAATAGCAACAGAAAATATATTGTTGTGCAGAAAGAGTTCTGGGCAAATTCAAAGGAGAAGGGATAGAGGGTGGGGAATACAATGGTAGTTGGAGAGACAGAGGGAGAGGGGGAGAGAAAGAAGGAAGATATAGGGGATGAGAGAGTGGGAAAGAGGAGAGAAAAAGGGGGGAAAAGAGGAAGAAAAAAGAGGAAGAGGGGGAAAATAGGATTGAGAGAACAGGAGGGGAAAGAGGAAGGAAGAAAGAGGGAGGGAGAGTATGGAGAAGAGAGATGGGAAGGGACAAAGTGGAGAGAAAGACCAAGGGGAAGAGGGAGAGATGAGAGTAAGGAGAGAGAAAGAGGGGAGGAATGAGGAGGGATAAAGGGGGGAATGGAGGGGGGAAAAAGGAAAGGAGAGGGAGGAAATGAGCAGGAGCTCCAGAGAAAATATTAAAAAAAGCAGGGGTGGTGGGGTGGTGACAGAGAATTTATTTCCCACAGTAGGCCAGATAATCATCAGTTTAAGAGGGCAAACTGAAGAAGATGCCATTCTGGTAGCAGATGCTGAATAAGGCAGGGAGAACCTTTGATTTCCCAGAAGCCTTGAGACAAGGTGAAATTTAAAAGTCAGAATAAGATTTAGAAACAGCAAGCTCCTTTCCCTGCGCCATTTTTTAAAAACTGATAGCCAAATCCTGTTCTTTCTTTACTGAACCATGTTGCCTCAATACTAGTAGGAGTGTTGGGAAGATCACTATGCTAAACCCATGTTCCCAAATGTCACAGACAACAGTGTGGTAGATGATAAGCTCATAGATTTAGAGCTGAGAAGGGCCTTAGAGGCCACAGAATGCAACTCTCATTTTATCTATGAAGATACTTGGCCATAGTTCCTGGTTTCAACTCCTGCTTCTAAAATTGTGTGACCTTGAGCAAGTCATGGAATCTTTCTGAGGCAGTTTCCTCGTCTATAAAAATACCAACAATAATAATACCCTACCAAGAAGTAGTTGTGTGCTGTAATAATAATAACAATGTACATTTATTTTGTGCTTTAAAGTTTGCAAAAACTTTATAGATACCTCATTTGAGTCTCAAATAAGACAAAAATCCTAGAAAGTACTATAGATATAATGAGAGGAAGGGAAAGAGGAAAAGAGGAGAGGAGAGAGGGGTAAAGAGAGGAAGAAGAAGAGGAAGCAGAGAAAGAAAGATTATAGCTGGTATGTACATAGTACTTTAGGCTTGGCAAAACATTATAAATACTATTTTATTTTCTGGGAGGGAGATACTATTATTATTATTACCATTTTACAGATGAGGAAAATTGATCAGAGATTAAGTGACTTGCCCAGGGTAATACAGCTAGTAAGTATCTGAGGCTGGGTTTCAATTTAGGTCTTCCTGACTCCAAGTCTAGTGCTCTATCAATCTGCCATCCACTGCTATTATTACTATTATTATTGATTATCCTCACTTTATAGATAGCTAGGTGGATTAAAGGCCAACCTTGGAGTCTATTGTCTCATTCATACTAATTGTGTGGCTACTCTGTTTTACCCTAAATTACTGAACTGTCTCTTGGAGGAAGTTTCAACACTGGGAGTTCCCTACATTGATGAAATCATAAATATGTATGGAAATGATGAAAACTACTTTTTAGGATTATCTTGTGAGTTAAAGAAGTGATGTAATTAAAATAAACATCAGCTTTTAATAACAGAATTTTAAAGAAAGGATAAGACAACACAATAACCTCTGTGTATAAGAGATTAGTCGGAGGAGTTCTCTATCAACTTTCTGAGCTTATAGGGAAGGAACGTTTATTCAGGGCTTTTGAAAACATCTCTCTAAGGAGGACTGGGAAATGCTCACTGACACATTCTTAAGAGGACAAAAGACATTTCTTTTTTTTGTCGTTGTGTTGGCCAGCCTTCCTTCCTTCCTTCCTTCCTTCCTTCCTTCCTTCCTTCCTTCCTTCCTTCCTTCCTTCCTTCCTTCCTTCCTTCCTTTTTCAGTTCCCTGAGGGCAAGAATTGTTTCATTTTTAGTTTTCATATGCCCTGAAAAGCTTTAGGTGCTTAGTAAGTGCTTATTTATTTTTGATTGTCCAAAGTCATACAAATAGCATATGCAAGCTAGATTTTAACCTAGCTCCAGTGCAATTTCCATGAAACCAAAATGATATATTTGTTTGTCCTTTGCTTTCAAAGAGGGCCAAATGTATTAAGTTGTTCTATTTCGAATAACTAACATCGTGCCTTATGTACAGTGGCTTTTAATAAATGTTGCTTGAATTTTTTGATAAGATGAAGAAGCTACATTGATTTTTAACATTCATTTGAACAAAAATAATCAAATGACATGACATTGCTTATTATAGTCATCCACATGTATCCCAAAAGACATTTCCTAATTAGATCTCAACAATGGTGGTTGCCCCAGATGAGTTTGATTGGTGTGGACCTACACATGGGCACTTCCTACAGAAGTATTTCACTAATGCAGATTTCCCTAAAGATGGATTGGTTAGCTCAGAATTTTGGGAGGATGGATAAGTCTTCTGTGGGAGGAGATACATCATGTATATGACATGTAAAGGAGAGGTAGTATTCTACTTTTGACTTTTTCTTACCCCTTTCCCTCCCATCTTTTTTTCTGAATAGATCCTGAGGATATAGAAAACTCTTCTTCACTTTGTGGTCCCATCCTCCATGAGCCATTAGTACCTGTCTTATGGAAGGGGCACAGATGCTTTCCTATGTTGTCCAAGGGAGGACTTCTTAAAAAATATAATTTCTGAACCCTAGCCAAATTAGAAGAAGAGAAAATTTCTTTAGCAGTGCCAATCTCAGAGACTGTCTCAAGGTTAACCCCAGGTTTGAGTGTTGAGGAACTGGCCATATACTGATGGAAAGAGAATTTCCTTAGCAACATGACTTTTGGTGATTGAACTTGTGACTCTGCTACTAGGACAAAGAGCAGCAAGGGATGAAAACTACAAAGAAACATGAGATGATTTAAAATTGAAATGCCATACTTATTGAAGAATCTTTAGGAAAAAATCAAGATTTTTCTGACTTGAAAATTTCATGAGTTTTCAAGTGTCTAGAGAACCAAGATTTCCATGGTGCCAAATAAGCCCCAGATCCAATTTATACACACTGAAGCACTATTTCTACATTAAGAGCAATTGCTTTCATCATAAAAGACCTATAAAACATATTACCTAAAATGAATGATAAATATTTATAACTGTAGCTGGTAGGTTCCAGTTATATAGTTACTATGCCATTAAACTGGAATGATATGGAATTGGAGGGGGGGAAAGCGAGATCATAAAAGCATTTCATTTTGTATCAGACCTGCAATTTAATCTAATACAACTTTGAATATTCTTCTCTCTCTGACTCAAGTCAATAAAAAAAAGTCATCTCGACTTTTCAGTCAGGCTAAGAAACCATTAACTCAAACTACAAGGTCATCAAGATAAAAATAAAATCAAGAGATTGCCTTCTGGCTCCTTTTCTAATAATGCCAGTGCTTCTCAAGCACATTCTTCTAACATCAGCTAGAGTTTATTCAAATATTAATACTCACTGGAAGTTTAGCCCTTTGCTCTGTTGTGTAGCAAGCTTAACTTTTACTTGTATATTTATATGTTGTAGTTCAATTTAAAGAATATGCAATAACTTAAATTTGCCAGATACTACTGACATGCTAGGAAGTAATTTAAAGATTGAAGGAGATGGCCTTAAGGGATGTGCTTTTGAAAATTGGAATTAAACTAATTGGAGAGAAAACACTATGATAGAAATTCCCACCTTGTAGGTCCTGGCATCACTGTTTTACGACTTAGAAAATAATGGCTGACAGTCTTGTCTACTGAATATTGAAAACATTGATTCCATTTAAGTCTCAAACATTAAACAAGTAATAGTGTGGAACACCAACTTCATTTATTTTGTACATACTTGTTGATGGCCTAGTCAGTTACATATTTTAGACTCTACCCATTTTCTCTCCAAAAAACAAAAGCATAAGGAAAATGGTAAAAATTCTACACGAAGGTGTTTGTAATGTTGTTGTTGTATGAGAGGCATAAAAAGTACTGGGGGTGGGGGATAGGGTGGGGTTACCATATAATTCATTTATTGCCTTTCATATACCAAAGCAGAAACAACAGAGTACAGTGGAGAACCTGCCATAAACCCAAGACCTGTGTTCAAGTCTTGATTCACTTTTCAGTGTTTTTAGCAACTAATTTCCAGAGGTCTCGACCTACATCAATAGAGGGCCCTTCCTTGCCTAGGAAGTGAAATCACAGGTTCATTTCCTATCTTTATTAAAATATACTACTGAATATCAATATAGCTTACATTAATTCAAATAAATAAAAGATAACTTTTCAGTCATTCCAAGTCTCTACCAGGACTCTTTGTACATCTACCCTCATTCACTTACATGGTTGTAATTTATGTGTACTCTGTTGTTCAAATCAACACTATTAAGTAGGCTATTAAGAGCCTACCAGTTTAAAAATGAAAAAGTCTTTATTCTGTTTCTCTGAATCCCAGAATCTCTAATAACACCCCCCACTTAAGCTCTTAAAAGCACTTGGTTCTACCTCTCATACAATTATCACATATTATGGTAATTCAGGTAGTTATCAACTTCTCCTTGCTAGATTGTATGTTACGTAAGGGGAACAATCATGTCTTGTTTAAACTTCCTCTTTTCCTTTGTATGCTGCACATCCCCAGTTAGGAGCCTGGGATGGAACAGGACTGCAAGGTGAGGAACCATGTTGATTCTGACATTCACAGCCTACATAACAAGTTCCTTCCTCTGTGCTCACTACAGAATTAGAAGAAACTGTTGAGTATGCCGATATTTCTCTAGGGGTTATTTAGCACTTCTAAGGGAAAAAGGATGTCTGCTAGACTATGAGAAGCTTTGTGGAAACAGAAACCGGACATTATTATAAGTAGAAAGGTTATAATTAGTGTACAAAGAACATTTGACTAGTGAGAGGAGTGTTAGGAAAGAGGCTAAATGGTGTTTCCTAATTATGATGTTGGTGTTGGATAAGCTCTGTTGTGGAGCCATTGTGATACATGAGGGGAGTTCATGACTAATGGCCTGGTAATAGGTAATGGCATAGGTAATGGGCCTTGTTGCTACTCAGCCCAATCCACAACATGTGTTAGCGAGCAAGCGATGATAAAGCTATGAAATAAAATACCACTTAGTACTATGCATTGCAGGAGACCAATTAACCTTGCTCCCTGTGGCCATCTCTAGAACAAGGTATTACTATCGACAGTACTGGGAATTCATAACTACTATATAGAATTAGATTATAGGACTTAGAGCCAGAATGTACTTTAGAGAACATCTAGTCAAATAACCTAATTTTCCAGAGGGTCTCAAAGAGACTGAATTACTTCCCTAAGTAATTCACACAGAGATTAGGTGACAGTGCCAAGATTTGAGCAAGGTCTTCCAACTTTAAGTCCAATGATATTTTTTCTTAGACACCATTTGGGGTTGAACTGAGTTAACCTCATTTTTCAGAATTGACTTAAATTGGACAAGATGATTTTTTTCTTGTTAATTTTCAGGATGTTGATTCCAAAGTCAGCTTTTGTAGCATGCATACAGTGAAGAGTTTATACTCTATTCTGGAACTTCAGGCCTACTTGCCAGATACCCTCTGCTACTATAAGATGCTGACAAAGGCTTAAAGCTAACCAAAAAAAAGTTTCCCATGGTGATTCCCCCTGCCTCTAGCTGTCTACTCTAAAGAAAATTAGAATGGCAAGAAGAATTGTTATTAATAGAAACTTTGTGCTGAGCATATGCTGACCCCCTCCAATAATTTTTTCATCAAATGTGGCCAGGTTAAGACTTTCCTAGCATTCTTTTCTTCTACTAGGATGTTTTTTTCTTCTCAAGGCCATTTTTCCCTATGCAAAAATGTCCCATCATGTTCTCAGATGAAAAAAAAAAATGTTATATTATCATTTTCCCATCATCTGGTAAGAAGTTTGAATTTTCTTTTAAAAAATCATTTCCATGTGATGAATATACTTGAAAGGTAAGCAGAAGCATGGTACTTCTGCAGAAGGCAGGGCAATCCTAGGTATACCTGGGGCATGAATACATTTCAGGAGCATCCTCTGGCACTCAGCTCTCTCACTCTAGATGCTATAGGCATTCAGAAGAACATTTGATTGCATGATTGGCATCAGTGCACATTCTTTCATGCATATTAAAATCTCCTAGCTCTAGAGAACAAGCAACTTAGGCCACAGTGGTAACTACATTGGCCAGGACTTTGTCATTTCTGTCTTAAGGAATTCTTGGTAAATGAGGTCATATCATCATCACCATCAACAACAATGATGACGACTGTGGAATAAATCATCCAATAGAATCACCTAGGCATTTTACCCTGAACTGGTTTATCACAAGGGTAAAGTACGATATATACATATATATGTATGTATGTATATATACATATGTCTCTCTCTCTCTCTCTCTCTCTCTCTCTCTCTCTCTCTCTCTCTCTGATATAGCAAGCCAATCACAAACCAGAACCATCAACATAACGAAGAGCAGGCATATAAATTTGAACTCCAAAATGATCCCCTTCCCATCTTTATGTATTTACAAATGCCACCCCTCATTCCTTTAGTCCCTCATTCCCAATCACCTCTTGCTGAAATTTCTCTTTTTACCACTCATCAAAATATTCAAAGTAGATGATGTGTGGCGTTATTGGAAAGAGTGGAAACAGTGCTGAATTTGGGAGTTGGACACAGATTCAAATCCTAGCTCAGTTACTTACTACTTGTGTGGCCTTGGGCAAGTAACTTTATCTTTCTGGGCCTCAATTTACTCATCTGTAAAGTGACAGGGGTGGGTGGGATGACTTCCAACTCTAGTCTTTGAGCCTATATCCTTTCTATGCTTCTGCCCCAACTAAAAGCGATCTGTTTCTCCTAGTACCTCTTAAGTCAAATAGAGATTTGACTATTCCTGTGCACTCAGGATAATTCTGCCTTGTATTTTGCTTCATTCTATATGCCTCATCTTTCTCCTCATCCCTCTAGACAGTAAGTTCCTTATGGGCAGAAATGACAGAATCACAGAATTTGAGAGTAGGAAGCAAACCTAGTTCAACTTACACTGTAGTACAATTGCGGGCACAACAGAGGGGCAGTGTGGTGTACTGGGGAGTTAGCCTCAAAGCCAGCAAGACCTGGGCCCAAGTCCCTCATCTGACACATACTGTCTGTGTGACCCTGGGAAAGTCACCTAACTTCTCTAGGTAACTTTTAAGATTATAAATTGCAGAGAAGGTGTCGATTGACATCAGTGGAAGGAATCTCCTCCCCAGGGGATGCTCTATTCCAGGGAAATCACAGGTTTCATTCTTCTTCCTATCCCTATGCTAGACAATAAAATAATGTTTCAGACACAGTAATCAAGGCTATAATTACAGAGACAATACGGTATGATGGAAAGGGTACTGGCTCTGAAAACAGAGGAGCTGTGTTCAAATCCCTCTGCTTGTGTTTACTATTTATATGAGCACATCTAAGTGATTTAACCTGTTGGGCCTAATTTTCCTCATCTGGAAAATAAGACGGTTAAACTAGAAGGTCTCTGAGTTCCTTTGCTGAGTAAAGGTATAGATATAGAGGGAAAAAAATGGAAGCCTTAGATAAAACGCTAGGCAGTGCTTTTTCATGGTTTACTTTTTAATAGATTATTGTTGTAGGGTCAGGGAAAAGTCAGAAATTGTGTTAGGATGGCCAATGGGGAGCACCTGGGGAAAATAAAATAGCATTTTTACTGCTTTCTATTTTAAGAGATTAAGAACAAAATCTAAGAATATGAAGAAAGTAGGAAAAAAAAAGAAAAATGTAAACACTGATATGAATACAAACACTTTTCAAAATACTTTAGGTAGAAAGATGAAGGAAACAGCAGGAGTAAGTGAGCAAAGATAAAGGTATTCAATGCCTAGAGGACAATACACAAAAGGAAGATAAAAAACAATCTGCATTTTAGCTGAACAGTTACCAACTTTATCTGTGATTTTATTCACCCCACCTCCTGTAATTATAGAATTTTTAATCCTTTATTGGAATGGTATACTGCAGTCTTTGTCCACAGGAGACCCCTGGTACTTTATAATTTGATTGATGTTTGTTTGTTTGTTTTTTTATTGTTTTGGGTCTTTTTTTTTCTTTTTGGAGGGGGAAAGGCAGGGCAGTTGGGGTTAAGTGACTTGCCCAAGGTCACATGGCTGGCAAGTATTAAGTGTCTGAGGTTGGATTTGAACTCAGCTCCTCCTGACTCCAGGCCCAGTGCTCTATTCACTGCGCCACCTAGCCATCCCTTGATCAGTGTTTTTGAACAAATATCTTCAAGACGCTCAGTCAAACCTTGGAAACCAACATTTTATCATGCCATGCTATTTTCAAAAGAAAGATTGTATTTTAAATAAAATGCATGGAACATTTGCTGTTAAACCTATCTTTTCATTTAACTTGCATCAATTCAAAATTTTCTTCTCCTGGAGAACATTTCTTATTTATTTGTTTTTAATAGTATTTTATTTTTCCTCAGTTACATGTCAAAAAAATTTTAGCATGCATCTTTACAAGATTTTGAGTTCCAAATTTTTCTCCCTCCCTTCCTCCTTTTCCTTCTTCTTAAAATGGTAGGCAGCTTGATCTAGTTTATATATGTGCTATTATATTAAAGATATCTCCATTTTATCTGTGACTTTAGAGGGAGGTACTAGGGAAGAATGGGTGAAAGGTACAGGGAAGCAGATAAGACCTCAAGGTCACATATAGTCCTCTAGGTCCTCAAGGGCAGTCCTTTGATTGAAGCTAAACTCCACAGAACAAATCCTCTTAATAAAAGGGTTTGTTCTTTAAAACATAGACTCAGTCAAAAGGTCACATCCAAGGATCTAGAAGGCCACATGTGGCCTTGATACTGCAGATTCCCTACCTTGGACATTGGCAAGGTATCCTAACAATAAATGGGGCTGCTTGGTGAAGCAGTGAGTTCCCCATCACTGGAGACAGCTAGATAATTATCTATTGGGGATGTTTTAAAAATGATTCTTACACTGGGAGAGAGGACAGGCTAACTGGCTTTCGACTTTACTAACTGTACTAACAGTGGTAATAAAAACACTGCAATAGGTTATAATCAAATTTGCCATGGCATGGATGTTAATACAGATGAGGCTATCTTGGATTCATCTAAGGCAATAAAATACAGTAACAACCTCATTATAAATAAATAGCCTTATCTCTGTGGAAGTCTCCTAGCAGAAGCCCTAAAGCCAAGGGAAATCTCCCTTGCACTTTAACAAATAGATGGACTTAGATTGAGGTGAAAAAAAGTTAAGCAGCAATTGATCCTCTTGGTTGAGGTTCTAGATTCCAGACCCTTTGTTGCATTTTGCCAATGATCACCAGAGACTCTGACCACTCCGCTAGGGCTCTGTTCTGCTCATGTTCTCCAGTAACTGCTAGAATTCTTATCTATGACCTGATGATCCTTGTTCAAGCCAAACACCTCAATATCACTGCCTGACATTCCTTCCCTGTCCTAACACTACCGTCCCCTAAAGAATACAGTCTATTCTTGTCTATTTTCAGATTAAATTGTGTTGATTATTCCATATTAATATTGCTTTCCTCCCGCCTCTGTGTAGTTCCTGTCACTCTATCTCTGCATGCCTCTTCAGATTCTTCCTTGAATATCACAGCCTCTTCCCACATTTTTTCTTTGAAACAAAGCCTCCTTTTTGAAGAAGATCACTTCCATTTCAGCATCCACAAAAAGTCCATAGGTCCATCGTTTCTTTTTCTGAGCTGGGATGAGTTTCTTTTTTAGATGTCCTTTTTATGCTGTACGTCCATGGTCATTCTCAGTCTTCCAACTGGTTTAAATTAAACCTCATAGGTAAAAGCCGGGTGAATAACTTATCATGTTCTCGTTTAAAAGGGCTAGTTGTTTTTCTTTTTAAATATAAAAGTAAAATGGGAACGTCAATAAGATTTACAAAAGACACTGAGCTGGAAATCAGTATACCTAACTTCTTTCCTCAGTTCTGTCTGTAACTATACATGTGAAGGTGCACGAATCACCTAACTGCTTCAAGCCTCAGTTTCCTCACTGGCAAAAGGTGAGGACTCATCTAGATGCTATCTCCTTCAAGGGCTATACATTTTATAACGTGTTATATACAAAGTTAACTATTGAACAGCTATTAGCATACATTCACCATCTCAACTTTAAAGTTCAGAATGACAACAAATCAATGAGTATGAAAAATGGTTCAAGACTGATGAAAATTATTTTATTTTTTTTTGAGCAATCGGGGTTAAGTAACTTGCTCAAGGTTACACGGCCAGTTATTTCTGGGTGTGGTGCTAAGTATCTGTGCCCAGATTTGATCCCCAGGTCATCCCAACACTGGAGCCGGTGCTCTTACTCGCTGTGCTACCTGGCCACCCCAACTGATGAAAATTATTGAGAAAACTATGGTCCCTTTACATAATAACAGTAAGTTTTCAAAAGTTAAGGAGGGACTCAGAGCCAGTATTGCAAAATGAACAGTGGCCATTGTTAGATCCAAGAAGAACTGGGCCCAAGCCCAACCTCTGGCTTTGGAACCATGGTTGTCACTTAGGCTCTCATTGTACCAGGCAACCCTCCACGAATCAAAGTTACAGAGCAGTTCAATTACTTATGAGTATGGTGGAGGAAGCTCTCTATATTGAAGAAACAATAGGTCACCTTATCCCCTCAAAGCAGGAAGGAAGGGGCTACCAATACAGTAAGGTACTGCACAGGGTAGTTGACTAACAGATCCTTTCTTTCTTTTCCTTTCCTTCCTTCCCTCCCTC
>NW_027187340.1:8655415-8660320 GCF_028583685.1 Petaurus breviceps papuanus
TCCTTCCTTCCTTCCTTCCTTCCTTCCTTCCTTCCTTCCTTCCTTTCCTTTCCTTCCTTCCTTTCCTTTCCTTCCTTTCCTTTCCTTTCCTTCCTTCCTTCTTCCTTTCCTTTCTACCTTCCTTCCTGCCTGCCTTCATACCTGCCTGCCTTCTTCCTTTCCTAATATTCCCAGAGGTACTTGTTTCTTTTTCTTTCAGCCCACAGCAAATTACTCCTAGATAACATAAACAGTTAATTTAAGAGAATCAATTTTATTTGCTTCAGTGAGACAGATAAAGCAATACATTTTAATGAATGTATACAAAGCCACCTAACTTTGTGCTATGAAAAATAATGAATTATTATTAAGTGCTGCTTTTGTTCTTTATATCATTAAGGATTTTGGTATGCTATCCCTATTTTAAATCACATACTAGTATTGTCTTTGCTTTGCAATGTTGTTGAATACTACTGTCTTGATCTACCATGCAAAACAAAGCAAGGAATAATAATAATATTAAAGGCAAAAGGTGTTTGAAAGTACATCAGTTATAACATAGACCTGACTTTGTTGACCACAAACTGAATATATTTGCTCTCATGTAATTTTTTTCTTGAAAATTGTTACATTTGAAGAAATGAGCTTTAACTTTGTTCCTATCATCATTAATACATTCAATCTAAAGGATTTCACTCATCAATTAGTAGCACAATAAGAAAAATATTTTAGTTGTGAAAGGTATTCATTCTGAAAATCAAAATATGGCTCCAATGAAGTTTTTGTAAGAGTGTTATCTTTTGTTCTTAGTTCTGAAGAAATATGTCCCATCAATATCACAGTCCCTCTCTCATGCACAGTGCTAGATTTTTTTCATGTCATATTTATATTCTATTGCATGATGATCTGGACATTTCTTATATTTCCTTGAGATTTTCATGCCCTCCAAAATTCCTTGAATGCCACAACCCAACTTTGCTTGCCACTTCTTTATCTGATCTACTTAAAAGGTGACCTTAGGGTCTCTGAATGAACATTTGAAAAATATTAAAGCAAAGCCAGGAAAATTCAGAGAACAAGAACATATATGAGAATGATCTTGCTTTGAAGTGGCCTGTTATCTACTGTCAAGGAAGCTTCAGTTTCTTGGACTTCCTGGAAGGTGAGTTTAAATAGAAAAAAACAGAGACCCAAACCATGTTATTACATACTAACGCTATTACCTCCTTCATATGTTAGATGCAATCCCTTGACAACTGGCATCAACTCTTTCTTGCTCTCCTACCCCGTTGGGAAAGTAGGGAAATTACAGAATTGGTATTATGGGATTTCAGCATCAGAAGACACTTCAAAGGTTGTCTAGTCCAATATAGCAGTTTCCAAAAATGGTCATCTAGTCTTTGATTGAAGAACTCTAGTAAGGGAGCATCTATAGCCCCTGAAGTAACCATTCCAGAGTGGGGCAGCTCTAAATGGCAGGAAATTTGTCTTGGTTTTCCTTTTTATACCTTCTGTCCACAGCACTTAGTTCTTCCCTCTGGGTCAAGTGGAACATATCTATACCCTCTTTCCACATGACAACTCTTCAGATATTTGATGTCTATCAAGGCCCTACCAAACTTTCTTTCTCCCCCCCACCCTAGGATACATCTCTCCAGACCTTTCAACCATTCTTCATATGATATAATCATGACACTTTTCACCATTCTGGACACTCTTATTACTTATTATCAATGTCTTATTTAAAATAACTAATGTAGGGCTGAATACAATATCCCAGATATTTTCTGATCATGATAGAATGATGTGGGACTATTTCTTCCCTACTCTCAGTCACTATCTTAGGTAGTCTTAATGAAGTCTAGGATCACATTAGTATTTTTGGTTGACAAGGGACAGCACACTATAGTG
The DNA here is from genome assembly GCF_028583685.1 of Petaurus breviceps papuanus. NCBI lineage: Eukaryota > Metazoa > Chordata > Mammalia > Diprotodontia > Petauridae > Petaurus > Petaurus breviceps. Next base: position 8,657,306 of record NW_027187340.1, read on the forward strand.
GTGGTTCTAGAGGTGACCTCTGAGGACCTTGAAATCATGTCCAGCTTCCGATGCTTACCAGCTGTGGGACTCTGGGCAAATGATTTAACTTTTGAGAGCCCCAGCCAAGTTCCTAAGACAGGGAGCTGTAAAACAGTTGCTGATCTACTTTATCAAAGAAAATTTTCTTACTTAGAGTTCTCTAAACCAATGAAAAAGAGGATCTGGAACAACTACCACACACCAGCAACAAAATCACACAGATGACTTATACTGAGCTTGTAAGCAGAGGTGTGCCTAAGCCATCTCAAACTGCTTGGGCCAACTGTTAAACTTCCTGTGTGAGCATTTACACTCCAGAAGATTGGCCAGTGCTACAAATCTGGGCTTGATTTATTGTTTTATTGATTGCCTAGATTTAAGAAACTGATGGAGAAAATGATTTGGCTGTTGAACTTCACACATCTGTGGCTTGTAGTCCACTAAAACTCAAATCTTCTTCAGATACATTTCTATTTATCCATATCTCCCTGATCTCTTACTTGTGATACTGATTTTTTAAAACTTAAATAATAGGTCTTTACATTTATTTCTATTAAATTTTATTTTGTTAGTTTCCATTTGATGTTATAGCCTGTTAAGATGTTTAGAGATCTTGACTACATGTATCAACTATCCCTCCCGTCTGTGTCATCTGCACATCTGACAAGAATTTCATAGACCCCTTTATCTAGCTCATTCATAAAAATGGAGATCACATGGTAAGGCCTACATCCTTGGATCTCCAGGCAAAACTTCCTTCTAAGTGGACATTGAACCACCAAATACCTACTCTGAGGCTGGCCATTCAACCAGTTTCAAAATTCAGCCCACGCCCCTCAATCTTCTTCACAATAATAGCATGAGATACTCTGTCAAATGTCAGATTAAAAAAATATGTGTGATATCCACCAGAGATGGAAGTAAGGGTGCCAAAATTTCAAGTCTCTTAAGTAGGTCATTTGGACCTCAGACATTTATATCACACTGATTGACTAATCCTTTCCCAAATCATCTATGTATGACTAGCTTATTTTACTTTAAAAATATTGTTGTATTTATTTTGTTAAATATTTCCTAATTACATGTAAAAAAATTGTTGACAATTACTTCAAAAAATTTGGGTTCAATATTCTCCTGCTCCCTCCCACAGCTCCCCCCTTTCTCAGGAAGGTAAGGAATTTGATATTGATTATACATGTGAAGTCATACAAAACGTGTTTTCACATTAGCCAATAGCATCTTATCTTAGCAGGATTGAAACAGGGATTTTTCAGGTAGAAAGAAAGCTATGCCCTAGTATTGAATGACTCCATTGAGCGAGTCTACTGAATGAGTATTCATTGTGCCACCTCACTGCCCAATTAGATTTGCTCTATCTCTTGCTGCATTGAAAGCATCCAGACTATGAAAAACATATATAAATGTTCATCAGTAAGTGTCCCCATAATTTTTAGAATATTTAAAAGTATTCACTCTGGTGATTTCATATATACATAAGGTCAATAATACCCTGAGGGCTAAATGGTAAGAAGGGCAAATGTTGTTAACTCTTCAGTAGAATCTCCAAGGCTTACTTAGCTAAAGTTTGAGATGGGTAGACTTTATTATATGTTTAGATTAGGATTGACCAATTGAAATAGAATAGTTTTCAATTCTATTTGAAAATTTAAAAAAGTCTCATTCTCCAAGAAATTTTCCACAGTGAGTTTAAAACAGAAATAAAATTTTAATTTGGACCTAGACATCCTAGAATAGGATTTCAGCTCTTTATTTCCCACCTGGCTGTATTTCTTTAAAATTCTCCATCATTCCCCTTCCTCTGACTCCCACCCCTTAAACCCTCATCAACAGGAATTTCATCATTGTGCCAAACTGCATCAGTGTTAGTATTCAAGCCTCATCAGTACCCTTTGCCCTGGGACTCCTCTAATTGGAGGGGAGGAATGAAGGACTCCTCCAAAGCCTCCATTTAAAGAGATCGCCTGGGCCAGCCAGTTCATTAACTTTCTCCATTATACTGTAAACTCCTTGAGACTAGGACTGTTTTTTCTTTTCTTATTTGCTTGGGTGAGTGATTTCACATCTATGGTCCTTGGTTTCCTCATTGTACAAAATGCAGGGAGTTTGACTAAATAATCTCCAAGGTCCCTTCCAATTCTATGTCACATGGAACTATGTTCTGAAAGGCAATTGAAAGATGGGCAGAACCACAGGAAAGTGCACCAGCCTTAGAATGAGGTACTTTGGGTACAATTCTCCCTTTGCTCTCACCTTAGTGAGAGGCTGGGTGACACATGCCATATTTCAGAACTACACTGTCTTCATTATAAACAGGAATTTTGCCACATAGGGATATTCCACAGGGACATATTACAATACCATACAATGAAATTCCACCCTGTGGATAGGACTATAATCTGATGTTTATGAAGTAAACAATATTATACAGCTCTTTAAATACATTATATTAATTATTAAGAAGTCTGTGTATCATGATGTGATTAGCCAGAAATCATGGAGAAGTGCCAATTCTACAGACTTTTAGGTCGCTAGATATTTCAGTAAACACAGTGATGGCTCTTTAACTAAATCACTTCTCATTTAGTTCAAGTCAACACATTTATCAGGTGTCTAGTATGTGCAAGGTGCTGTAGATGACAAGATGAAGTAAGACACAGACCCTGTCATCAAGGGGAGGTAAGGCCTACGTACAAATAACAATGAGACAAATTAGGACACTTTAGGTGCAAAGAAGCAGTCCTAACAAGACGCCATGAAAAACTGGGAAGGCCAAGATCAGGCAGGGTTTTATAGAAAAGGTTACGTGAGTTGGCCCTGAAGGGAGGAAGCAATGTTAACTAACAGCAATAATTCTTTTCAGATATGGGAGAAGGAGAGAAGGAAAGAGGGAGAGAGGAAGAGAGGGAAAGAGGGAGAGAGGGAGGGAAGGAGGGGGAGAGAGAGAGAGAGAGAGAAAGAGAGAGAGAGAGAGAG
>NW_027187340.1:8660420-8708778 GCF_028583685.1 Petaurus breviceps papuanus
GAGGAAGGAGGGGGAGGGGGGGGGGAGAGGAAAAAGAGAGGAGGGGGGGGGGAGAGGGGGAGAGAGGGAGAGATAATGTGAGAGAGAGAGAGAGAGAGAGAGGAGGGAAGGAGAGATGGAAAGAGGGGGAAAGAGGGGGAAAGAGGGAGAGAGAGGGAAGAGGAGAAGAGAGAGAGAGAGAGAGAAGGAGAGGAGAAATGATGATTAAATCACCAATTATTGGGGAGATCCAGATTTTTTCTCTTCCTAGATCCCCATTCTCTACTAGGCCCAGACAGAATTTGAAGGAAGTTGTTGATGGAGGAGATTGCCCAAGTCTCTTTTGATCCTGGGTGGGAGTTTTTTCCCCCCATCCAACTAAAGAACCTTGCAAAGAATTTAATCTAAGGTGAATTCTGGCCCATTGTGTTCCACTCATCCAGGTGTGAGCAGAGGTGGACCCCCTTTTGTCTAAATTGTCCTAGGTGGGGTATAGTCAGGATAAGAGGTAAGTCTCTTTATCCAAGACTGAGTGATCAGAATCACATCCCTTGTCCTCTCATTAGAATAGAATAGGCCCACCTCTCATTATAATATTAATACTTCTCATTATCTGTTAACCAACCAGAGTTGATTGCCACCCTCAGTAACACCCACTCTTCCAAAGGCACATAAGGGTAGAGTGGGTTTCATGAGGGGTCTTTAGCATTCGAGATTTCCAATGACCTCTTTTATTAGTATAATTAATGCTAATAATTAGATAGCATGATCAATAAAATGATTAATTACCCAGAAATTATGTCTCTTGTACTTTTTATACATCACAGAAGACTGGAAAGATAGATTTTATATTTATTTATCTGTTTATATGGAGGCAATGTAACGTAATCTGGATGATAAACCAGGAGCCTGAGAATGTGATGTGATCAAAGCAATATATTAAGATTATTAAATGGAAAAGTTGGACATAGATGTGTAAACATCAAAATGTATAAATCAAGATGGATTAGGAATTTGTAAGTTCTGGCTAAGAAGTCAAAAAGTACTGAAATAGAGTAGTGGTAATGGGAATAGAATGGAAGGGATAGATTTGGGAGATACTCTGGTTATAGAATAGACAGAATTTGGCCACTGACTGACCTACTCTTCATGATCACATTTGATTTTTCTCTTGGAAAAGATACTGAAGAGGTTTGCCATTTCCTTCTCCAGCTCATTCTATACATGAGAAAATTGAAGAAATCAGGATTAAGTGACTTGACCAAGGTCACACAGCTAGAAAATGTCTGACACCAGATTTGAATTAATGAAGACAAGTCTTCCTGACTCCAGGCCCAGTATTAAAGAGAAGGCCAGGCTAAGGGGGTAGAATCTTTGTAATGTATTTTGGAAGGATTTCAGATTTTTTTCTTTTAACTTTCTAATTCACAGATTAATTCCAACTAACATACTATTTCCAAGGTGAGGCCTTGCTTAGCTGGTTCCAATCAACGTTTCCTTTAGAATTTTTTTGTTTTCTTTAGCATTAACCCTCCATTTGTATATAACAACAATAATATAATAGTAAACATTTATAGAGTTCTTACTCTACACCCAGCTTTGTCTCATTTGATATAAGTCAATAACCATTAATTCTGTACTTTGCCGCAGGCGCTGCACTAAGTACTAGGATACAACGAAGGGTAAAAACAAGGCTGCTGTCCTCAAACAGATCCCACTCGAGTGGAAAAGACAGCACGACTCAACAACAACATACATAATTGCTGTTGCTGTTCAGCCTTGTCCAACTCCTCATGAGCTCATTTGGGGTTGATACTGGAGTGGTTTGCCATTTCCTTCACCAGATCATTTTACAGATGAGGAACCTGAGGCTGAAGTAAGTGGCTTGGGCAGGGTCATTCAGCTAGGAGGTGTCCGAGGCCAGATTTGAACTCAGGAAGATGAGTCTTCCTGACTCTAACTTGGGTATTCTACCCACTGTGGCACCACCTCGCTGCCCCACAGACAGAAATGATACTTAGCGTGAATGAAAGGTAATCTCAGATAGAAAGCACTAGCAGTTCAGGGCAAAGCCTCTTGTAAAAGAGATGTGAGCTGAGCTTTGGCCAGAGCAAAGGCCCCAAACTAGAGATAAAAGTGTTGTGTACGATGAACAGAGAGAGGGCCAGCTTAGCTGGATCACAGAGTGCAGGGAGAAGCATTGAAGGCCAAAAAGAGGATGTAAAGGGCTTTAAAAAGTGAAATAGAGTAGGAAGGGGAAGAAGACTGATGTTGGTGGATCCTACAGTACGCAGAGGAAAGGAAACAGAGTGTGCCAAAGTTCTTAGAACTAGGTTTTTTCTCTCTCAAATAAATTATAAAAGTCACCATAAATTGTATATGTTGCTAATTTGCTTATTAATCCCTTCCTTCAAAAATGCACTGAGGTTTTTTCTACAGAGTGATCATGATCGAGTTACCACCAATTCTCAATTGAACCTTAATTTGAGGGTTTTTTTTAACAATGTTTAACATGAATTTAGCCTTAAAGAACATATAAACAGTAAACACAAAGAAACTATAAATTTTCTTCTTTCATTTTCTGTAAAAGCAGCTTAACAATGGAATGAGGCTTTAGTCTTCCCTGTGTAAAAGCATGTCTTATTATTCTTCATGCTTTAAGATGAAAAACAAATCTATTTCTCTGCCATTACAAGCTTACTCTAACATCAGTAAATATTTTGAGTTATACTTAAATGCAATTTTATATTCCATCACACATTAAATCTTAAAAAACAAACAGACCAACATAGGGTATGCTGATTTCTTGGATTCCAATGACGATGTTTGTATACAGTACACTTTGAACTCTCTCTTTTTTAAAGCAATCCATCAGGGCATGCAAGTGTGGGAAGATACCCTGAGGAATTATGTGGTCCAAGTCTTCAGTTTCTGACAGGGCTAGGAATTAGCATCCTTTGACATCCATGTCAAAGTGGGAACATAAGCCAATTTGGGGCCACTGCATCCTCTTTCTTGTCACTTGTGGGAGCTATTATGCCACCTCTTCACAGTAGTTGGGAGGGTATGGTTTTGTCAATCACAAAGATAGTAAAGATGACATTTTTTCTACATTGGTCTTATGTCCTCTACACTATACCTTAACTAGATTACTTCCCATCGTGACCACCAGGTTGTACCATCTAGTACACCACTGCACCTCTGCAATAAGTGGTGTCTCCCCTGTTTGAAAATGAGGTTCTCGAGAGCAAAGATAGTCTTAATTTTCTACTTGTATCTCTAACCTATAACAAAGCATTTAGTATAGTTTTTAATAAATTAATAATTAACTCATTTGCTCATACCATCACTATTACCCCTATTCATTTATAAGAATCACATATCTCCTCCTCTTACCCAATCACAGGAGTCAATACTCTGGCACTATTCTAAGCACGCATTGGCATGGAAGAACAAGGATATAACACTCCTCAAAGTTTGCCAACCAATGGGCTATCCAAGGTTAGTTTTTTTTTTAAATTTTCTTCTAGGAGAAATCCAGGAAAAAAAGGCTTCACAAACTCCCTCGGGAGCTCATTGAAGGGTTTTGTGCTTCTAGTGATCAAGAAGTTCCCTCTTCCTTGACAGTCAGCGGAAGCCCTTCTTCCATGTGACTTCCTTTTGTTTCTAATTTGGTCTCCTTTTGACAAAGATCAACCAACCAATCAATTAAGCTAACATAGGCACCATTCTGATAAGCACTGCATCATACATTGACTATTTACAGAATAAAGGGGGGGGGGGATACTCCCTCATCTCAAGGAATTAACATTCTATTGGGCAAAGAAAACATGCACATATATAAGCACAAATACCAATATATATAAATAAGACACAAGGTGATTGGAGGAGAAGAGGAACTAGAAACAGGGAAGTGGGGAAGAGGGAGATTCTAAATGGTTTTGTTTAGGTGGTGCTTATCTCGAATCTTCCAAGAAACTAGGGACTCTAAGAGGCAGAGATGAGAAAGGAGAACATTCCAGTCATGCTGGAGGTGATGGAAGGGGTGAGGAGTCACTTATATAAAATATAAAAGCACACAGATTGGAAATGGAATGCTGTAAATGAAGAACAGGTTAGTCTGAAACAGGCCATGGTAATTGTCACCCTTTAGTCCTAAACTTCTCCAAGGTACAACCCAAATTCCCTAAAAACCTTTCTTCATAGACTCATAGTTTTCTTCCTTCCTTCCTTCCTTCCTTCCTTCCTTCCTTCCTTCCTTCCTTCCTTCCTTCCTTCCTTCCTTCCTTCCTTCCTTCCTTCCTTCCTTCCTTCCTTCCCTCCCTCCCTCCCTCCCTCCCTCCCTCCTTCCTTCCTTCCTTCCTTCCTTCCTTTTCTCTCATGATATTAGAAACCTGTCTTTTAGTAAAAAGGGCACTGGATTTAGAGACAGAGGACCTGTATTGAATCCTGCTGCAGACAGTCATGTCTAGCTATAGACCTCACACAAGTAATCTCCCTTTCTGAATCTCAGCTCCCTCAACTCTAAAATTGTTTCCAGTGCCTCCCCTAGTTCATTGATTTTATCCATAGTGTTGCCAAAATAATCAGATCTGAATATAATACTCCCCTCCTCAAGAAGCTTTAGAGGCTCCCCATTGCCTCTAGAACAAGAGTTCTTCGCATTTTTGTGTGATAAACCTCTCTGGCAGTCTGGTGAAACCTATGGGACCCCTTCCCATTTTTAAATGTATAAAATATGTAGGATTACAAAGGAAAATAGTTATATTTAAAAATATTACTGAAAAAAGAATTTTTAAAAAGTTAAAGGACCATGAGATAAGAACTTCTGCTAAGATAAAATACAAACACTTCAGTTCGTCATTTAAATCCCTTTTCATTCTGACCCCTACTTATACTTCCTTTCACACCTTCTATATTCTACTCAAAATATCCTACTAACTACTCTCAGACTCTGCCAATTATCTTTTATCTCTGTCCTCAGAAGTAGGTGGCACAGTGGATAAATTGTTGGATCTGGTGTCAGGAAGACTTGAGTTCAGACTTGGGAATATGACCCCGGGAAGGTCAGAAACTCTATTTGCCTCAGTTTCTTCATGTGAAAAATTGGGATAACACTAGGATTTACCTTCCAAGGTTGTTGGGAAGACAAAATGAGATATTTGTAAAGTGCTATACGGAAGCTACTTATTAGTAAATGCTGCTGTGTCTCCGCCTCCTATTTTGCACAAATTATCTATTATGCCTGAAACATATTCCCCCTTCATTTATATTAGGATACGTCGCTTACTTCAAGTCTCATCACAAGTATTACTTCCTATGGAATGATTCCTCAGTCTTCCACTAGGTAATTTCTCTATTAGAAGTTTTTTGTTATTGACTTATTGGTATGTGTTCTTTCCACCTCATAAAATGTTTGCTTTTCCATGGCAGCAAATGCTTTCATTTTTTACTTTATAGTCTACTACAATGCTTTTCAAATACCAAGTACATAGTAATGAATTGATGATAATAAAATAATAGCCCACATTTATGTAGAGTACAATAGTTTGCAAAGTATTTTTGCTTGCAAATAACCCTGGGAGGCATTTAAAGAAAGTATTATTATTATTATTTTCATTGAAGTTCTGAGAACTGTTATCCATGATCAACTGACTAGCAAGGGTCAGAGTTAGATCTTGAAGCCCATTCTTCTGATTTCAATTTTAGGCCTCAATCCGCCATATCACAAAGCCTCCTTAGAATTAGAAACAAGTCTCATTTTTCTTGGCAAAAACAAAAATACAATGGAGGTAGGACACTTCTTTAATAATTGGTGTAAAAATACTCTTTTGCCACTCGTAATTATCAAGAACATTAGTTGCCAAAGGAATGGGGCAAATATAAGAGAAAATATTTTCTAATTTAATATGTATGTATTTCTTGATTTTTAGCCTTCTCCAAAAACATTTAATCTGAGTCCTTCTAATGTCATCTCTTACTATTAAGGAACCAACTATATAACTTGCCCCTAAAGAAATTAAATCTTAATAACCCTTTTCTATATATTAGAAGTGATACATTCGTACTGACTGGTTCAGCCAAAAGTTTAGGGTATATTCAAACATGAGTTCAAGCTGAGATTAGCAGAAAAGTACAAGACAGTACATATAAATACTATGTGGTGCAAACTGAGTTTTTAACATTGACAACTATTTTGATACTTTAATCCAAATTTGAATAATACAAAAAATTGCATTTGACAAAACAATGATTCACATAAAGTCTAGGTAACTTAAATTTTTGCTATTCCTTTTTGTCTCAAATGCCTTCACTGAAGAAGATATCTAATTGAAAAAATATAGACTCTGTCTCCGTAATCACTGGTAGGTATTTTTATATTCAGTCAGTTTCAAAAATCTTTAGCTATAATTTTCAAGTATTTCACACATACATATTCAGCTATGATTTCCAGGAATTATATATAAATATATAATATTACATATATATAAACATATGACACAACAGTGCATTATATAATAATATATATTATAATTATATAATTGATACATGATGTAATTTTATAATAGACACATAACACGTATACCATATAATATTGCATTGTCTATTTATGCATACATGATGCTATATATTCTGTGTATATTATATATTGCATATATAACATATGTATATATTGTGTGTATTATAGATGACATACATATTATATTATAGATGGCATGACATCACATGATAAACAGTATACATGTTATCTTATCTGACATATTAGATATAACAATACACATATATATGCATATCATGTGAGATATTTTATCTAATAACATGTATTAGATACAACACATATACCACGTAATATTGTATTGTGTATATATACATAATATATTCACATATATTATAAATTAATCTAAAATTTCAGGAAATTATAGCTCACTATATGCATAAATAGCTTAATAAATACACAAATGTAAACATATACACATATGTGTATATTTTCTATGACTTCATATTACTCCTGTGTTGTCTGCCACAAAATATTTAATATGTTCTTATTAATCATGCTCTGGGATTGTTTTAGCCATTGATTCTTACAGAATAAGAGTCACATAGACCCCATTTTTTTAAAGCTTCAAAATAACAAACTAACAAAAAAAGGTTACTCCGATTAAAGCTTCAATGTACAGTATTTAATCAACATTATCTAATTTATAAACACCTAATGTAGGGAGATGTCAAAAGAAATAGCTCTAGCCTAAGCAAGCTGTGAATTTGCAAAGAAAAGGTTAACCACAAATGCAATACAGGTTCCACAATCACTCTTCCTACATAAGATTACATGGAATAATGTATCAGGAAGGCAAGTTCAGGATTAAATTATCTCAAAATAAAATAAATTACATTGCATATACACAAATTGTCTTGGCAAACGTACACACACACACACACACACGTAAAAATTTGCTTTATTGAAATATACATAAGCAGGTCATTTTTGGAACTTTTACTGAGTGCCCTAAATTATGGTGCTGGCTTTTCACAATATATTTTTAGCGTGCGCTCATGCTGTTCTCCTGCTCTCTAACTCTGGCTGTCAGTTTCTCACTGCTCTATGGTGTGAAATTGACAAGAAATGGTGCAAATCTGACAACTCGAAGCACAGAAGTTTAACAAGAAATTACTATGCAAATTGTTTGAGAAAGGCAGGAAAATTAATATTTGATGGTGAGGCTGTTGCTCTAATTTGGGGAGAAGTCCCCAATAAAGCACTCAGGTTTTACCAACATTTCTGAGACCTTAGATACACATATGTGGAACATGCGAGGGAGGATAACCTATAATATTAATACACAGTGGGGGCTGGGGGTGGAAGAAGTGGTGTTGTAGGAAAAGATTTCTAATATTCTAAGAAGGGAATATTAGAACCATTTTTTTTTTTGCTTCTGATCTCCCTGCATTCAAAGAGTTGGCGCCATCTTTTGTAGTCTTTCCAACATATGTTCTCCCTTCCCCATCCTCATGGATCATATTGAAGGCATTTCATCCTCATTTTCTGTGCTTCATCTCCTCCACCCCGCCCCACCCCATCCCACCCCATCCTCCAACCTGTTTTCTAGTCAGTGCAAAATGTCATGATAAAAATGGTCTACTCTGGCTGGCGCCCTCTCCCCCACTCTTATGCACTCTTCACATGTATAGGAGACAGCCTTCCACTTCCTATTTGTAGTCTTACGGTATTTTCAGTGTTCTTATTCTGGGTTTCAAAGGCAGCAGCTGCTTCATGTCTGGTTATGTCACTTCCTTTTATGTCTCTCCCCTGCCTTCTGACCTCTTTCCACACATTGCCTCCCAAGGCTTTGGCTTCTGCTCCACTCCTGGGCATTCTTCTTTCATGTTAGATTCTGAAGCTCCTCCCCTTTTTTTCTATCCCAAATGTCCAAAAGTACCTACATACCTTAACCTCATTCCAAACTCTTAACATTCTTTGCCTTTGTCTCTGAGGATTCTTGCTTCTTCCAAACATGCAATTATCTTGCCCACTAAAATTCAATCTCACTAAGTCTATCAAATGATAAAAATGGGACACATTTAAGAAATATATATGGCTTGGAAATAAAAGGGACCATACAGAAGGTAGGATATGGAGGAGGAGAGAAGAGAGGCTAAAATCAGCATTGGAGCAGACTGGTATGTTCTCACGACATGTTCTGATCTTTTGCCTAAAAGTATAGCTATAAAGCAGTAAGAATTGTTGGGGGGAGTGGGGAGGAGGGGTTCTGGAACCCATCGCTAAATGATAATTATAGATTTTAAGGTTCCTTACATTCTATTTTTCTATCTTAATCTTTCCAAATACACAGACCCTGCTCCTTCTAGTCATTTAAAATTTCTTGTTACCCTCAACTAGGAACTATCCTCTCCTCCCTCGTTCACACAAGTTATAGAACTTTGCTCAAGAGTATGGATTCTATTCTACTGCAATGAGGACTCAGCTGAGATTAAGTAACATAATGAGCCACATTTCCACCACTTTGTGACCTCCACCAACTTCGTTCAGCACCATATTAGTAACAACACAGCAGGTGGATGGGGGAAGTAATATAAGGTTAGGGTTTGCCATGGGGTAAGTAACTATAGGACAAGTCAGGACAGCATTCCAGTGTAGAGGCCAGTGGAAAGTTGAATGGATTTAGAGTTGAGATTAGGAAAGCTGGAGAGTAGTCAGAGCACAAATGAGGACCTGGCAAAGTACTGAGGGGTATTGAGATCACAGATCATAGGTAAGATGAAGAACAGGTTTGAAAGAAATGAGGCATAGAAAAAAGATGAAATTTTTGGAGAGTATGACCTATTTTCAGAGTTCTTTATTAGAGAAAACTAGCATTTTCTAGGGGCAGCTAGGTGGCCTAGTGGATAGAGTGCTAAGCCTGGAGTTAGAAAGACCTGAGTTCAAATCAAGCCTCAGACACTACCTGTGTGACCCTGGGTGAGTCATTTAATCTGTTTGCCTTAATCCACTGGAGAAGGACATGGCAAACCACTCCAGTAACTATGCCAAGAAAACCCCATGCACAGCAATGATGTGCTGTGGCCCACACACTTGCAAAGAGTCAGGTCCAATTGAAAAACAAAGCACTTGCTGACCATGGCATTATAAAGATTGTGGCCATATCTCTCTATAGATGAGAGAGGCTAGATGAAGAGGCGATGGGGTTGAGTGGACTGAAGGCTTCTTGTTTTCCAGTTGTTTTTTAGCCATGTGTGACCATTCATGACCCCATTTGAGGTTTTCTTGGTAGAGATACTGCAGTGGCTTGCCTTTTCCTTCTCCAGCTCATTTTTACAGATGAGGAAACTGAGGCAGGGTTAAGTGACTTGGCCAGGGTCACACAGTTAGTACGTGTCTGAGGCCAGATTTGAAATCACAATGATGTGTCTTCCTAAGTCCAGGCTGGGCACTCTATCCACTGTGCCACCTAGTTGCCCCACTGAAGACCCCTGTGTATTAATATTATGATAGTAAGAATTTTTTTCCATTTGTAATCATAATAGTCAATAATAGCTAGCATTTAAACAAAGTGCTTGATATGTGTTATTTCATTTGATCACCTACCAGTGAGGTAGGTGCTTATTATCCTCATTTTATGGAGGAAACAGGTTTAGTAAGGTCAAGTGACTTGCCTAGGGTCACACAGCTAGTAGGTATCCAAAGCAGGATTCCATCTCAAGTCTTCCTGATGGCAAGTCAAGCACTGTATCCCATGGGCTGCCTACCTGCACATTTCTGAAGCTTTCATGTATATTGGATCCCTTTAGGAATTCTATGATTAATGTGGATCAGGTATTATTTTCTCCAATTTATGGATGAATAAATCAAGGAATGAACCAACATGCCCAATGATGGTATACCAAGTGAGTGAGAGGGCCTATAATAGACCCTGTCTCCTGATTTACAGAAAAGTGCATTTTGTCATTATACCACAATACGTGGTTTGAATCTATGCTGTTGTGTTGTATGATATGGCCCACGAAAAAAGAAATTGCTCTCCACATATATTTGAGAGAACATCTGCCCTATGGTGAGGAGGGAATTAGTGTGCAGCAAAAACTTAATGATGATAAAACATGATTTATAACCTTCTTTGGGGATTATTGAGGCAAATCACTATCTTGAGATTGGCAGACTAACCAGATGATCCCTTAAGATTCTCTTCAAAGGGGAAGGGGAAAAGAAGGGAACGAGTCTTTACCAAGTGCCAGGAACTGCACAAAGTGATTTACAAATATTCACTCATTCAATCCTCATAACAACCCTGTGAGGCTGATGCAATTATTATTCCCACTTTATAGTTGAATAAACTGAGGCAGACAGAGGCTAAATGACATGCCCAAGGTCACACAGCTAGTAAGTGTCAGAGGCTCAATTTGAACTCAGGTTTTCCTGAGACCTCTCCTAGCTGCCTTTCAAAGGAAGGTGACATATACATTGTAAAGAAAATACCTTTCAAATCATTCCCATTTACTCTTCTGGCAGTAGAGTCTCTCTTAAGCCCTAAATAGTTCAGAATACTGTTGTTCCCTTTTTAAATTTGTTGGGCCATATGAATTTCAAGGTATACTATACTATATGACAATAGATATTTATGTAATACTTCAATGTGTGCAAAGTATTTACATACATGTTCTCATCTGAGCCCTACAACCAACCTATAAGTAGGTCCTTATGGTATTATTATCTCCATTTTACAGATGAAGAAACTGAGGATCAGAGAGGCTAAGTCAAACAGTGTTAGAGGCAGTACTTGAACCCAGATCTTCATGACTAAGTTCTGCCCTAAGTTCATCAAATGAGATAATACATAAAGCATGTTGTACATTACAAATGTCTGACATTATCCATGATGCTCTGCTGCTTTGTGCTTAAGGCACAAATAACCTTATGAGGAAAAAAGATGAGTTAAGTTCTTTATGGTGGGGAGGGAAACACAATTTTAAAACATATCTTCAAAATATATGGGATATTAGCAAGTAAGCAACAGACAGTTTAATCTGGGCCACCAACTTTATTCAAAAGCATCCTCAGAAGGATTTTTCATCACACGTATTAGTTGTCCTAGAGTTTTAAGTGAATGATAGTTTTCAGTAAGCTCTCATTTCTACTGTGAATTCTACTCAGAATTTGTACATTATATATTACATTATATGTTATATGAAAGATTTATGCGTAATTATGTAACATTTATATATGTAATAATTATATTTATATATAATAGCAATTATGTATTTGATTATATAAAATAAATACTCAATAAACAAGTCTAAATCAAGAATATTTTGAATAATTAACTTAAGAAAATGTTATGTTCAACCTAAAGTCTATGTTATTTAAGCCATATGGAGTGTATCAAAGCAGCCACAAATAGAAGTAGAGAAATTTATTTTAAATGCTGCAGAAAACTCCAGAAAGGAACCTCCCCTCCCCCACCAATACCTTGCAGGCCACAGGTTTTCAATAAGTAACTAGTGCTATCAGTGGATCATTAGTATCTAAGTGATAAAAATGTACATTTATTAGCAGGCTACCATTTCTATTGACATTAATAAACAATAGAAACACTACCAGATATTTTTGAAGGGAACATTATCACAGCGACTGTGCTGTTCTTCAAACCAGTCCAGCTCATCCTTATTTTCAGGGAGGAGTCTCAGTCAGGTTTGATGCATTGCCAAAATTCCACAGAAATTTATTTAAATAAAATACACAAGTTTAAATTTATGAAGGTGCATCACCTCTTTAAGTCTGTTACTTAATACATCATGTATAGAGAGTCTCCACTAAGAAAGGCAGAGTAGGGCAAGAGAGGGAGTGATAGACAAAGGGTCATAAAGACCAGAGTTCAAATCCTGCCTCAAACTTATTAGTCCTATGACATTATTGCCCAAGGACAGGTCTAAGTTTGAAGAACCTCAACATGAGGTTGACCTTCGGGTGATGAATGAATCTTTCGACCACAGTAACTCCTAATGACAGTTTACAGCAGGATAGAGAAGGTTCAATTTGTTTTGAAAGAGGGAGTCCCTATACCAACAAATTTATAGATTCATAAAGCACTAGAGTAAAACATATCTACAAGAGCTAATTCTTAGGAATTCAAAGCATCTTGCAACTTTAAAAACAACAATGATCATGAGAACAGCAGTGATGACCAAAACTATTGATCCATTTAATCCTCTAATATGAAGCTTTTGTGAAAATTTTATAAAATAAATTAAATTCAAATGATAGGATTGTGGGGTTAGGAGGGACCTTGTAATATGCCATGCCCCAACATGTCCAATGGCTACCAAGGGGCAGGTATGCTAGCCTACTTGAAGCAAGCAAGCCAACCTGAAGGAGAGATAGGAGGCAAGTAAAATCACCTCCTATCCAACCCCAATGGAGACAGCCCAGGACTCTACTTCTAAAATCTACAGCAATAACAGTGTCTCCAACACCCCCGGTACCCTTCCATCTAGGTCCTGAAAATACCATCAAGGGGAACAATCCCTGTGAAGCCAGGGACAGCCTCACCACCACCACTAATCACAAGGAGATAAACCCCACAGTCCCAGAAATAGCAGCATCTCATCCAGACTTCAATGTTTTCTGTTTCTTAAGTGGTTTTGATTTATTTTTGAAGAACTGACAGTATCAGAATCCCTAACATTGGTTAAAGAACTACAGGTGATGTATGTACACTTCCAGTCCTATGACCAACAAAGTCCAAACTGTGACTAGACATTTATTCTGATCGTCACATGCCTTCAAACTTCTCCAAAATGAGAATTACCTGCAGTAGATAAAGCAATTTGAGCTGTTTCCACAGTCTAGGACATTGAGAATTTTAAGGATGTAAAAAGGCAATGAACTAAGAGTAGATAAGGTGGTTAACTTCTAATCCACTCATTAAGCCTTCTTTACCCTACCTGCTATTATTCTAGCAGATGTGGATAAGCCCTACCTATGGGCTGGCAACAAAACTCAACCCTGCTTCTTCAAACTCACTGCCATGGAAAATCAAAAGGCAGAAGCTTGCTCTGGCTGGGAGAGCAATCAGAGTAGCTCAGTATTACAAAAGAGTTCAGCCAGAGAAGTAAGGAGCAGAGAGAACTAGGGCAGGATGCCAGTGTGTGTGTGGATGTACCAGGTCCAGCTGGAGTACGGAGCCCAGCATCCAGAGAGAGTCAGTTCTGTCCTCCCGAAAGTCCCTTAGAAACTGAGGCCAGTGAAATGTGAATTGCCCAATATGTGAGGAGGTAGAGATGGCTTTGAGGTCCAGCCTCCAGGGGAAAGCTTAATTAAAGGAATCATAGATAATTGACTAAAATTAATATTAAATACATGCTCCAAATGCCTTAGCACCTAAATTCATACAAGGAAAAGTAACCAAACTACAAGAAGACATAGAGAGACAAGAGACAAGAAGACAAACTACAAGAGAGTTAGAGTAACAGAACAGACTCGACAAGGGAAAATTAGAAACAATGGAACTCAATTTTTTTTTTGTTTAGTGAACTTGAAAACAAATTATTTAAGAAAGAAGTTCCCTATTTGATAAAACTGCTGGGAAAATTGGAAAGCAGTTTGTCAGAAATTAGGCTTAGACCAACAGCTTACACCATATTCCATAATACATTCTAAATATATACATGTTCTTAATATAAAAGATCATTAGAAGAGAAAGATCTATACTTTTAATATTTAAAGGTAGGAGATAATTTCTTAAGCAAACCAATGATGGAAGCAATAACAAAAAGAGAAATAAATAAAAACCATAGGAAAGAATGGTTCAAATTACCAATAATTAGAAAATATGCAAAAATGCAAAATAAAACAACCTTGCAGCTTCACCTTATGCACTTCGAACTCCAAACACGACAAAACATGAGAACAGACAATTTTGGAAGAGTCATGGGAAGATAAGCACACTATCAATTGCAGTATTGGTGGATGTATGAATCTGCTTCCCACCATTTTGGAAAGCAATGTGTAATTATTCAAATAAAGTAACTAAATGGTCTGTACCTTTGACTTGGATGGCAATGCTAGACTAATATATACCAAAACCAATTATAAGAAGAAATTCCCTATATACACCAAAATATTTGTAGCATCACTATTTGTGATAGTAAAGAATTGGAAATAAAAGTAGAAACCTATTGATTGGGGAATGGCTAAAGAAATCATGACACATGAATGGAATGGAATATCACTATGCTATATGAAATGATGAATGTGACAAATAGAGACACATAAAGAGAAACATGAATTTCTATAAAGAAAAGGAAGAAAATAATATTCACAATGATTATAACAAGGTAAATAGAAAGAAAACCATGAAAAAAATCAGCAGCTAATGTTGCAAAATTACAAAAAAACATGGATGACTTGAAAGAAGAGATATGAGAAGATATCCTGCCCTACTCTTTGTAGAGATGAAAGGTCTACATGTATGATATACTGCACGTATTTTCAGAGTTTTTCTATATATCAGTTATGCTTTTTTTTTCATTTTTTCTCCTCTAAAATATTATTCATCATTTGATATGGCTCTTTGGAAGGGAAGGAAAGGGATTCTAGGGCAAATTGTGGTGATAAAATAAAAATATCAATAAAAACTTATTTTAAAAAGAAAAAAAGATATATGAACATTCTCAGTTTGAGCAACTTTGGAGAAGGGGAAAACAGGCAAATATACAATAGAACGCATTTTTTTTCCAAATGAAATACTTTGCTTTTATGTAGATAGAAATGTTAAGCTATTGTATTGATTAATTAAAAGCCATGCCAGGCAGCCGTTAAAAAGAGATGCTGAGTCACAACATAGGGCAATAACAACTGCCATTTATATATCCTTTTTAATTCTGTAAACTGCTTTGTGTGATCTCATTTGATGCTCACAACAATCCTGAGAACTAGATACTACAGATGTTATTATTATCATCTCCATTTCACCGATTAAAATAAGGCTCAGGTAAATTAAGTCATTCTGGTTCATGATCTTGCAGGTGTCATATCTAACAAGTGTCAAGGATAGATCTGAACCCAAGCCTTTCTGATTCCAAATCCTACAATGTGTGTACTATGTCACACTGCAAGTATTTTTTCCCCATATTTCTATTAAAAAATCAATTACATACAGGTATTTTGTACTTCAAACTATCAACCCTAGGGGGAAAACTCCGTAATATTTTAATAGCAATCAGGAGCTGTTTTAAAGCAAATATAATACATATAAAATGTTTATACCAGAGAGAGAACTGAAACAAGTTAGGGGAAAAACAACCAAAATACTGTCTACTCCAACAGGGGAAGTGAAGTTTTTTTTAAATTTCTGTTTCCAAGAACTCACCAAAGGAAATATTTAATTTACTGGGGTATTTTGAAAGACACAGGTGAAAAGCCAAGACAACTAGAACTGAATAAATCAAGCAAACATCATTGACAATCGACAGAACTTTCCAGGTGATTAAATACTATTTGAGACAGCTGGGGGTAAGCCCAGTCCAGACAGATTCCAGGAAAACAGAATCCTTATGTTTGCAAAATGAGCTCAGAAAACAGAATTGATAAACAAGCCACAGTCATAAATTTCCCAGGATATTGATAAGACTGCAGAATAGACATTGAATAAAAGACCCTAGCGGATGAGAGAAATCTGAAAAAAAAATCCTAGGTTTTCAGACCTAAAGAAAATACTTAGCATATCTTCCTTGTAAGGTCTCATTTTCCTCCTAGGTTGCATAACACATAAGAAATGATTGATTTCCTTCTCTGATGGCCTGGTTATTTCAACGTTCCTATAATTTTCCTAAATTCTATGGAATCATTGAAAATTAAAATGAAAATTAATGCTGAAAAATATTTATATTTTAACAAATCAATTTCCAATACATTTCTTAAACATTTTACAATTAAAATATTAGCTGACACCTGTATAGCACTTTTTGGTTTGCAAAGTGTTTTATATTCATTTCAACTCAATTCAACCAATTTTTAAAAATGTCAATGAACAAGCATTTGAGTTACCAAGTGCCTTATCCCTATTGAAAAAAATAAAGAAAAACAGAACCTTTGTAAGAAATACATGGTTGAACAAAACAAATCCCCATATTGACCATCTCCAAAAATATGTTTTGCTCTGCATATTTAGTCCAGGACCATTCTGTAGCATTTTTTTTTATTACTGGCCTTCTGAAGTCATGATGTAAAGAGAAGTGAGCAGAAAGAAAAGAACAAGTTATACTGTAACAACACTGTTTGAAAGACTTAGAAACTCTGAACACTCAATGATCAACAAATATTTATACACAAGGTGCTGGTAATACAAAGACAAAGGCAGTCTTTGCTCCCTGCTGAAGTTATGTTCAATTTACAATTTCTCATTTGATGCTCAAAACAACTTTATGAGGCAAACAGTTCAATTACTATTATACCCATATTAAATATGAGGAAACCAAGGCTCAAAAAAGAGTGTGAACCATGACTTGAATCCAGGCAACTCCAAACTCAGTATCTTTTCACTCCCATTCAGCTGTTTGTGTTAATGAGTTAATGATACCTGACCCATTCTAAGAAATATATTTTTTGGGGTGGCTAGGTGGCACAGTGAATAGAGCACCAGCCCTGGAGTCAGGAGGACCTGAGTTCAAATCCGGCCTCAGACACTTAACACATACATAAACACACACACACACACACACACACACACACACACACACAAAACAAAACTAGCCATGTAACCTTAGGCAAGTCACTTAACCCCAACTGCCCTTAAAAAAAACAAAACAAAACAAAACAAAAAACAGAAGCTAAGACTCAAACACCTGAAGGTACCACAAGGCAGCACGAAATATATTTTTTTAATGCCTGCTGCTTAATGCAAGAAATGTGATGGACTAGAGGTACAGAATGAAGCATACATTTTCAGACATGGCCAACGTGTTGATTATTTTGTTTAAGCAGATTTGTGTGTCCAGGGAAGAGCTTCTATTTGTGATAGCTGACTTTAATGAGCAGTAAAAGAGCTACTTAGAAAAGAGTATTAGCAAGTATCAAAATATACACAAGGGAAAAAATAGGTCAGAAGGAGACAAACAAATGAGGCACTTTTGTTGCTATTCCTGTATACTGTACTATAACATTATACTTTATATTTTACATTATTTTATATTTTATACAATATATAATTTTTGTCCCTTCTATATTGATATATTTGTGCTTATTGATGACTGTTAAGTTCATAATTTTAAAAAGATTTTAAAAAATTGTTACTTTTGTCTTTTTGTGCTTTTGTTTGCTTATGTTCATGAATTGTTGAAATTATGCCAATAGTGTGAATGAGGGGAGGAAAGAAATCAACTAAAAATATTTCATCTCCATCAGTGAAATAGAATCGTGGCAATAACTGTTAACAGCTTCTCAGCCTTCAGGGTTCCAGAACTAAGAAAAATTCCTTCTGAACCAGAGATCTACATTTCATCTTCAGAATTCAATTCACTGCAATAGTCATGAATTACTTCAATGAAATAAATAATTTATTGACTTGATTCAAATTTTACCAACTTAAAAAAAATCACTGAGAAGAATTCACCAGTATGGACTAATGTAACACTAAGACAATTTGAGCTTTTCAAATGGATAAACATTTTAAAGTCTTGCATGCAACCTTTTATGGCAGCACATCATATATTCTGATACAACAGGTCTCCCTTAAGCTTTCATCAATGCAATTTAGCCTATCTCATTTTTTTCTCTCTCTAGAAACTCAATAATTCTGAAAATCTCAAGGGAGAAGAGAGATAACAGAGCAGAAGTGGAAAAGGAAGTTTTTTCTCATTTTCATTTCCCAGAGGTTAGTCCAGTGCTGATGAGAAAAATTTCTCTGAGCCATATACAGATAGTGGAAGGTTTGGGACATGGTGGGACCTCATAGCATTCAAATTAAATATGGGTGCTTGGATTTAAAATCTCTAGAATATTTCCAACAATTTGGTGCTTTATTACTAATCAGATAAAACAGGCTGGAGGAAGTAGTCTTTACCTGAGAAGCCAGTACTGTACTTAGAGTCAGAAAGACCTGGATCTGTTTTGTCTTTCCCACATATCATCCAAATGACCCTAGACAAGCTATTTCCCACAGACTCAGTTTCCTCATCTGTAAAATTTATGTAATAATACCTATAAAACTTACCTTTCAGGGTCATTAGACTAACATATATAAAGTGCTATATAGATGCCATTTAAAATGTTCTCATCTTTATAAAATTTAGGTTTATAAATGTTTTTTGATTAATTTTGACAACTGACCCCTCCACCTCCATACTTAATAAATCTTCCCTTATAACAAAGATTTAAAATTTCTTAAACAGTTTTCAAATCCAGTTTGACAAAACTGGCAGCATGTGAAGCAGTCCAGATTTAGGGTGCCCCACTCCCCACCAGATACATACATCCACACATCTCTTCAGTAACATTGGGTAACATTTATATGGTGCTCTAAGGTTTGCCAAGTAGTTTACATCAATCACAGTCCTCACAACAGTCCTATGGTAGGTACTGTAACTGTCCCATTTTACAGATGATGAAACTGAGGCCTAAGAAACTTATTCAGAGTCATACAGTGCCCTGAAGCAAGACTGTAACTCTGGTCTTTCTGACTCCAAGTCCAGCACTCTATTTACTAGACCAACTACAGTGGCAGAAAGGTGCATTTTTCTCATTTCTTCTCATGGGGCTGACTTTGGTCATTTTCATTACATTTCTGTTTTATTTTCCTATTTATGCTGCTGTGGTCCTAGTACATATTGGTTTCCTTATGCTTACTTTACTTTTCATCAGTTCATAAGTCTTCATGGGTTTTTTTTTCTGAATTTCTCAGTCATAATGTCTTAAGGTAAAATAACATCCCATTATATTCATGTTCCACAATGTTTAGCTTTTCTCCAGGGCATGGACACTCACTTTGTTTTCAGTTCTTTGCTTCTATAAAAAGAGATCCTGGGCATATTTAATATGAGATGCCTTTCTTTAACCTGAGATCTCACGGTTGAAGTATATGGATATTTTAGTCATCTTTCCCACAAAATTAACAACTGCTGTCCAGAACAGGTGAAGAACACAAAGGTTTTTGAGAATTTAGGTTCAGGTGAATACAAAGCCTTGGATAGTGCAAAGGGAGAAAGAAGTTCTTGGTTGGGAAATATTTTTCCCCAGCTTATACAAAAGAGGTAGCAAATATGTCAAAATAAAACCAAACCAAAACATAACAGGTGATTGGGTATCCCCTAAGAGCTGCAGCTTGCTTACAATTAAATAGGCTGCATCTTTTATGTTCAGTTTGGCCTCCCTAAGAGTACATCTATCTTACCCTACAATAGGTACATGAGTGGGTCACCTGAACTCACTGGTTCTGGATTCATTTTATCTATCATGTGGAATGTCAGCATTTAATTGAAGGAGCATCATATTAAGTCCTTACTCTACACCAGCAGTGTGAGAGATGCAGAAGGTACAAGACGAAAAGGTACAAGGAAAAACACTTGCATTTGGCTGAGAGAAGACTTGAGTCAAATTCATTGGGCAGGACCCGGTGTGTTGGTACTTTGGGGTCTCAAGCACCCCTAACCCTATACCTCATCATTTTATGATGACCCTCTTCATTTTTATGGCTCTTCCCTCAATGAGTTTACATTCTACCATCAAAATGGAATTTTAGCTATATTTATTATTCTGTTAGAGGAAACAACAAGTACACCAATAGATACAGAATATATAGGAGGGTACCAAAGATAAAGTGCTGGTCCTGAAGTCAGTAACAGCTCCATGAATTCAAATCTGGCCTCAGACACTTACTAGCTGCATGATCCTGGGCAAGTCACTTAATACTGTTTGCCTCGGATTCCTCAACTGTAAAATGAGCTGGAGAAAGAACTGGCAAGCCCCACCAGTATCTTTACCAAAGAAACCCCAAATGGGGTCACAAAGAATAGGACAAGACTGAAAATGACGGCATAACAACATAAACAAAATAAATACATGGTAATTTTATGGGCAGAGAGGCAGTGCAGAGACAACTAATGATTAGACAAGTCAGGTAAGACCTTCTGTGATGGGACCTAAGGGAAGTGAGTATTCCAAGAGGTTGAGGTGATGAGGCAAAGCCTTCCAAGCCTGTGATTCAGCCAGAGATGGGCTGTTTGGAAGGGGAAGAGCAAAATGATCGGGGGGGGGGGGGGGGGGAGTTAGCTCTATTGATAGCATTGAAAATAAGTTGATGGGTTTGATGATTTCACTACCAAGTTAAATTTTTCCTTTTCTTTTTTAACATATGTCCACACACAAGCACATACACACATGCATATATCTATATATTACCATCATCCTTACCTGAATAAAGGTCTATATTTGCGAAATTGCTGCCTGGGATTAAGGACAGATATAGATCTATATCTGAAATAATATTATATTCATGTATCACAATTTGTTTAGTCTTTTATCAGTATATGTGTACTTATTTTTAGTCCTTTGCTACTATACAAATTTATTCTATGAATATTCTAATACATAGGAAGTTTTTTTTTAAAAAAAAAGGTTTTTAACCTTGGAATATACAGGAATGAGATCTTGAGGTCAAAGTATATGAATATTTTTGTCACAATTTTTTCATAAATTCTCAATTGTTTTCCAGAACAGTTGGTGCTATGATTGAAGAACAATGATATAGATCTATTTCCATAAGTACAGATATAACTTCCAATCTCTCCTTGATCCCAAGCAGCCATCTCACAAAGTAAAGCCATTATGCATGTAATGATGATAGTGTGGATGATAAAGGCTTATTTTATAGCACTTTAAAATTTTCAGAGTACTTTATGCATATTAAATCAATTGAACCTCAAAACATCCAAATGAGGTACAGCCTAGAGATGTGATCAGCTCCATTTTACTCTTGGGGAAAATGAGCTATAGAGTTAGCAAGTGTCCAAAGCCAGAATTTGAACCCTGACTCTGAATCTAGTAATTTAGCTGCTCTGACTGGCTGCCTTATCAGAAGAGAGAAGAATGTCTGAATAGCTGCAATTAATAAGATCAGGTCACATTTACAGAGTAAGCTACAATACTTTAAGATTTACCAAAAAAAAAAAAAGATTCCTTTTGACAACCCTGTGAGATAAGATAAAATATGTATTACTGTCTCGACCCTTCACTCTCACCCCCAGACCTAACTGGTCGTTGCTGTTCAGTCATTTCAGTCATTGTTCCAATCTTCGTGACCCCATTTGGGGTTTTCTTGGCAAAGATACTGGAGTGGTTGGCCATTTTCTTCTCCAGCTCATGAGGAAACTGAGACAAATAGGGTTAAGTGACTTGGCCCAGCCAGACTCACATAGTGAGTGTCTGAGGCCGGATTTGAATTTGGGTCTTCCTAACTTTAGGTCCGTCACTCTGAGCCACCTACCTGCCTCTCCACCCCAACTATTTTTTTTATTTAGTCCCCTAATTTTGTTGCTGTAGGGAACTCCCAGTGAGGAAACCCTATCTAGCAACCTGCAATTTAAGGCTTTAGAGAATAGTCTGGGGCATTGAGAATTTAAGCAACTTACCCAAGGTCATACAGAAAGTATGTGTCAAAGTCAAGACTTGACGCCAGATCTTCTAGACAAGGGGTAGGGAACCTGCGGCCTCAAGGCCACCTGTGGTCCTCTAGGTCCTCAAGTGAAAGGAGGACCTAGAGGGCCACAGGTGGCCTGGAGACCACAGGCTCCCCACTCCTGTTCTAGACTCCAAGGCTGGCTTTCTGGTTACAACTCTACTCTGCCTCCATGCCCATTTTATGGGTGACAACACTGAAGCTCTGGGAAATAAAGTAATTTGCCCATTGTCACACAAGTACTAAGTTTCAGAGCCTAGATAGGAATTCTATTCTTCTGACAATGAATAAGGATACTCTTGCAACCCCCTGATACTGCCTCATCATCACAACTGTAAAAATGATAAGGTCAATAATGTTATCTTCATATCCAGTAGACAGCACATTTTAAAAGCAACAGACTGACTAATTTAGGGAGATATTAAAAGATATTTCTGGGAAATTACATAGTTAATCAATAGCCAGCTGGTCCTGATACAGTTGAGTCTACAATCCTACAGTTCTATGAGCTGGAAGTTTGAACAGGAGCACTGAAATTGCTGCCATTTGTGCTCAGTTGGGATTTTGAGGTTATTAAACAAAAAGAAGAAGTTAAATTAACATTCACATTCTGCAATAAGTCCTTAGAAGCAAGGGAATTTGTGGTAAAACTGCCATTCCATCCTTAAATCATCTCATCACGAGTCTGTATTGCAGCCCCAAAGGTAAGATCACCCAGTGTTACCCATTCCTCTGGCAAAGAACTAATGTAGGAGATAAAAAAAGCCCTCTGTACAAGAGGATGAGTTCAGTCAAGTACATGCAGCAAAATGAATTCTGAGTGCTGTCACTTCTGTGGATTTAAGGCATGCCTTAATGTTATTTTAATGTGGCCTTTCAGTTGTTCTTTCTTTCTTCTCTTTAAAAATGGTAGTGTGACTTGTGTTGAGTTACTCCACTGACATTTCACAGTTCCATCACAGAAATCACATCCTGCTGAGGAGGCCCCATGCTTCACCTGAAGATAGTGGAAAGGCAACTGGAAATATTCTGCATGAGACACTTTGATAGACACCAGAGAGACTGGATCCATCCATGTAGATTAGACAAACTCACCAATCTTGGAAGGTAAACAGGGTAACTTATCTTAAAACCAGAGGTAGCTGATGTTCATAGCAGGCTCAAGGCAATCTTCTCTAGGTTGGACCAAGAACAGGCATTTCATATTCAACATTATGACTACCATGACTAGCTGCTCAGAAGAATAAAGGGCAACAGTCTGGATGGTTATTTAGAAAACAGGTCTGAAAGCTACTACTCTACCTTTCTTCTATTACCATCTCTGATGTATTTAGTGTCTTTTGGTGAAAATCACAAACTCATCAAGTGGTTTCATGACTTTTACTGTGAGGCAGTTTCTTGTCAAGTTAAATCCCAATATTCCTTTCCCCCCTATATCCTGTTCATGTACTGACTGAAAATATCACCTAGCCCACATTTACATTTTTATCCTAGAAAATTATGTTTTAAAAAGGAAATAGAACCAGAGAGCATGTTTAGATCCCCAAAGTTATGTTCATTGTAATGGTATACATATGGGTTCCAGAGTATATGCATTACATATCCAAATTATTTTTACTTTAATTTAAAGTACGATTTCACATGCTATGTGATGATGAAAAGGAAAAAATATACACAATCCATAGGAGGTATCACTGTTCTGATTAGAAGTAATAATGCTAATAGTTATAATTAGGTGCGGAATTCATTTACTGATTCAAATCTATACTTGCAGTGAACAGGAGTATGCAGAATAATTTATAAAACCCTCCACCTTGCTAGGTGGCTGCCCTTGGGGATCTACAATTTTATATCTATTAAAAAATCAATACAAATACACTAATTCATCTCACTTTCAGAATTTTATGCCAGGAACTTTAAGAAAACCTTTAAAAATTTACTTTCCCAAATATTTAAGCATTAGGCTCAAATGAAAATGCTTCTCATTAACTACTAGCTTTGTCATATTAAGTTAAAAAACACTATCCAGTTTCTGATGTCAAAAAAATAAGTAATTACTTTATATAGAAAGTATATTTAGGCATTTCATTCATTTATGTACTCTAACTTGAGAGGCAATGTTACAGAGCATAGTAAACCAACCTCAGAGCCTGGGATCAAATCCTGCCTCAGAAACATACTGGTTATAGAACTCTGGGCAAGTCACTTGGAACTCTCAGTGTTCTAAGCAACAAAATTTAAGAGAAAGGGCCAGCCTGAATTTGTGGAGTGTCCTCATCAGTAGCTAGGTGGTGCAGTGGATAGAGTGCTGAGCATGGAGTCAGGAGGACTCATCTTCCTAAATTCTAATCTCACCTCAGACACTTACTAGCTGTGTGACTCTGGCTGAGTCATTTAACCCCGCCTGCCTCAGTTTCCTCATCTGTAGAATGAGCTGGAGAAGGAAATGGCAAACCACTCCAATATCTCTACCAAAAAAACCCAAATGCAGACATGAAGAGTAGGATATGGCTGAATAACAACAACGTTTCCTCATCTGGGAGTTCCCTATACTAATGAAATCACCCATTCAGTGCTTATCCCAGACCTTAGGATAGCTAACTTAAGTACAGAGGACCTTACATTTGGGCCCAGTCACTACAGTTTGTGTGACTTGGTGGCCAAGAGAAGAATGTTTCCTTCCTCATTCTCTTCTTTGTTTGCCTGTGTCTACATGGAGTAGCAGTCCCCAATTCGCAGAGTGGTAAGAGGAGAATGTCGTCAGTCCCTACAGTTTCCCCATCTTCTTCACCATTGTTCTAACTTCAGTACTGACTTTATTTGACTCCTTTTCCAAGCACAAGTCCTCACACCTCTCCAGTGACTTCTCCAACCTTTCTCATTTGAGTTTTAGCATTATTAAAGAAAAAGAAGAAAAAACAAATTTATATTTGTATTTCATGAGGGAAACTGAAATCTGATGTCGATGCACCAGAATGTGAAACCAAGTTTTGCCACTTAGTTCCTGTAATGTTTAGGGTAAATTATCTAGGACTGTCTTCTCTTCTGGAATAGCTAGGTGGTGCAGTAGATAGAGTGCTGGACTTGGAGTCAGGAAGACTCATCTTCCTGAGTTCAAATCTGGCCTCAGATACTGTGTGACCCTGGGCAAGTCACTTACCCCTGTTTGCCTCAGTTTTCTCATCTGTAAAATGGAGAAGGAATTGTCAAAACACTCCAGTATCTCTGCCAAGAAAACCTGAAATGGGATCATGAAAAGTCAAACATGACTGAAAATAACCAAGCAACAAGTTTTCTTTTCTCTGAAATGAGGAAATGGACTAGATCATCTCTAATGTCCCTTCTACCTACAAATCTATCATGCTGCAAGCTTCTGATCCTGTTCTCCACTGTAAGACATTCCTGGAACAAGCTACCAAGCCTGGAGTTTTCTTGGAGTTCCACTCAATACCTCTTATATCATCTCCTCTTTCACAGAAAACATATCTCTAATTACCACTATGATGACTCCTTTATTTCTTTCACTCCAGTCGCCTCCAAATCTGTGGCAGGAAACATGCTCTGTCATTCACCAAGCTTTACTCTCTCCTCCTCCCTTTGCCTCCTTGGCATCTTCCCACAACAGGCTCGGTTCTCCCTAATCTTTTGACCCTTCTTCCTCATCGAGTTACTGCGCCATTTCATCTCTTCATTGTTTAATATCTGGAAAAGATCATCTATGCTCAGTGCCTCCTCTTTACCATCCCTCTGCCTTCACACTCTTACAGCTTGTCTCCTCCCTTTACAACTCTGCTGAAATTGCCAATTAAAAGTCTATTAATGACATCACTTTCCAATTCACTAGTTTGCCATTGTTGCTTCTTAAACTCTCTTAACATTTGGTCTCATTGCCCATTCTTTCCTTGGGGCATACTTTCAGAGGTACCATACTCCTCCATTTTCCTTCCTTCCCTCTGTCCTTCTGTAGCATTTTGTTGTCTTCTGATCTTAAAAGACATGCTCTTCAAGTACCAATTCTTAGGTCTTCCTTCTACATTTTTTCCCTTGACAATGTCATTCACTCCTGTGGCTTTATCACTGCTATACATTTTATTTTATCTTTACCATTCTACTGAGCTTCAGATGCATAACTCCATCTGTCTTCAGAAAGCTGACAGCTAACAGAGGATAGATACAAAAGTGTGGCATGATCCTGTAATACAGTTGGGAGCATTAAGACTTAAATGATTTGAAGTTGGTGAGAAAGGCCTAGGACATCAAAAAAATGTGTGTGTGTATAAAACTGTTTTTAAAGTCATATTGATTAAAAGAAGATATGGTTTATATTTACAAAAGTTACAGAGGAAGGATGAGTTAGCATCCCCCACAGTAAAATTATGTAGGTCAAATCAGCTCAAAAAGAACGAATAGAATT
Source organism: Petaurus breviceps papuanus (assembly GCF_028583685.1). Classification (NCBI taxonomy): domain Eukaryota; kingdom Metazoa; phylum Chordata; class Mammalia; order Diprotodontia; family Petauridae; genus Petaurus; species Petaurus breviceps. The sequence goes on from NW_027187340.1 coordinate 8,686,998, forward strand.
TGGAACTCTAAACTTTAGAAAAAGTTAAAAAATTGTTTTAACGTGTAATTGGGGGGGGATAATACATATATTATAAAAAATAAAGCATGAATCAACATTGTTTAAAAACAGATAGGAGATTTTAAGAATAAATTTCAGTAAACAAAAAGAGAAACAATTTTGTGAAGGGATGACTGGTGAAGGAGGGCCTAATCTTTTTTTTTTTTTTAAAGCAATTGGGGTTAAGCAACTTGCCCAAGGTTACACTGACAGTTTTTTTTTGTGTGTGTGTGGGTGTTAAGTATCTGAGGCCGGAACCAATCCTGGGTCCTCCCGACTCCAGGGCCGGAGCTCTTACTCACTGCGCCACCTAGCCGCCCCAGGAGGGCCTAATTCTTAAAGGACGCTCAGTATGCCAATCAATTCCCTGTTGCTCAAGACACCAGCTGCCTTTTGAGATCCCACAGGATAGATCCCCTCTATCAAAGGAAAGAAGAGGAAAAGGCTCCATCCAGAAGAGGTCATGTACTATCTGAGTAGGTCAGGTGGGAAGAAGGGCATCTCCCTACTGTCTCTGCCCCAGATGAAGAGAATCAATCATATACCTTAAGGCTGGCATGAAGAAGAGACTTGAGGGGTTGGGAGTTTGCTTTTAGTATATTATATCCATGGAGTTCCCACTCATCAGTCAATTAAAAGAATCATAAGAGATGCCAGGAAGCAAGCAGATGATATCTCTGTGTGCTTTAAATGGTAGAGGTAAGGACCTCCCTGCCCCCCCCCCCCATCATACAACTCCAAGGGTGTATAATTCCACCATTAGAAGAAACTCATGAACCAATTTAGGTTTTTTATGTACAGAAAATAGAAGCAAGACCAATTAATAGGACAGAAAAGTAAAAATAGTGTCAAAAGTGCGGAAACTAATAAAAATTAGATGAGACTGGCAAAGGAAGATAAGGACAACATAGTTTTAATTTTTATTGTTCTATTTTGTTTTTCAGCTATGTAGTACCTGGCCTGGAGTTAGGACGACTCATCTTCTTGAGTTCAAATCCAGTCTCAGACACTTCCTAGCTGTGTTAACCTGGGCAAGTCACTTAACTCTGTTCACATCAGTTTCCTCATCTGTAAAATGACCTGGAGAAGGAATTGGCAAACCATTCCAATTCCTTTACCAAGACATCCCAAAATGGGGTCAAAAAGAGTTGGTCATGACTGAAATGAATAAACAACAACATCATTTTGTTTTGTGAAAAATATTAGGAGAAAAAATGGATAGCATCTTTATTCAGGATGGACAGAAGGAAAGAGACAAAGCAGAAATACACCATCCTTATTTTGCTTGTGTTTTCCCTGGCAAGGTGGATGGCTTTAGCCTTGGAAATGACAGAATTAAAATATCCAAAAGAAAACTGACATGTACCTAAGACAAGTAAGGAGACACTAAGAAAGTACCTAGGGGTAGTTAGGTGGTACAATGAATAGAACACCAGCCCTGGAGTCAGGAGGACCTGAGTTCAAATCCGGCCTCAGACACTTAACACTTACTAGCTGTGTGACCTTGGGCAAGTCACTTAACCCCAATTGCCCTGCCCTACCCCCTCCAAAAAGCCAAAAGAAGAAAAAAGAAAGGAAGGAAGGAAGGAAGGAAGGAAGGAAGGAAGGAAGGAAGGAAGGAAGGAAGGAAGGAAGGAAGAAAGAAAGAAAGAAAGAAAGAAAGAAAGAAAGAAAGAAAGAAAGAAAGAAAGAAAGAAAGAAAGAAAGAAAGAAAGAAAGAAAGCACCTAGCCTCTCTTGATTCATCTGTTCTCCAGTCCAAGTCAACTCATTCTCAGGTATTGATTGCTAAACATTTGGAAAATAGTAGAAATGTGAAAGATATCATAAAATTAGCAAAAAAAAAGACTCAATTTCACCCAAAGAAAAGAGAACTTGTATTTAAACTATAGACCAGTGAGTTTGTCTTCAATTCCTAGGAGAAATTCTAGGCCAGTTTATTAAAAAAAGGGGTTGGTGAACATCTCAGTTTACATCAATTAAATTAGGTCAATGCCCTGAGACATCACCCTGGGAAACAACTCCTGTGGACATACAAGCTGGCAATTGTTTCTGCAGGGGCCACAGCTACTGAAGACCCAGAAAGTTCTTACCATCCCTGGCACTGTGAAATCAAAAACTGCTATTATTTTATCAGTGGAAATGACATTAAACAAGAAGTATTTTTTTTGTTTGTTTTTTGCCTTTTGGAGGGCAGTTGGGGTTAAGTGACTTGCCCAAGGTCACACAGCTAGTAAGTGTTAAGTCTCTGAGGCCAGATTTGAACTCAGGTCCTCCTGACTCCAGGGCTGGTGCTCTATTCTCACTGTGCCACCTAACCACCCCTAAACAAGAAGTATTAACACCTGATTTGCTGTTGCACCCTATGGACCATGGGACTTTTTTCAGCTGACTTGCAGCTGAAACCTTCCATGTGTGTTTTGTCTTCAGTTAGAATGTGTGCTCCTAGAGAGTAGGACTGTTCTACTTATCTATTTGTATCCCAGCACTCAGTACAGTGCTTTCCACATAGTAAGCCCTTAATAAATGGTTAATTAATTTTGAAATGGAAGCAATGAGTACAAAGAACTGGCAAGATTTTATCAAGAAGAGGCCATGACAGACTAAGATCATGTCCTTTTTTGGCTGAGTTACTAAGCTGAGAGATGAGAAGAATGCTGTACAAATCTAGTTCACCTAGATTTCTTCTTTGTTAATGTGAACTTAATAATCAAACACAAACATTTTAATATACTAAGACGAACAAGAAGAATTGTGTGAACAACTGAAATATTAGAGTTTGTTTTTAATAAAAACAATTAATGCTCAAAACACCAGCTGCCTTTGGAGATTCCCACAATTAATTAAATTAATGAAAAAATATTTAAGTATTTACTATGTACTTGCATACATATATAGGTATGTGTGTGTACATAAAACTAAATATGTATATGGCTTAGGTATGACTGTATATATAGTTATATATTATATGTAAATATAATAGTACATACTATATAGTATATGTGTCTGTCTTTCCCTCTCTCAAGACTTTTGAAACAACCTGATTGTGCATGTGCATATTTTAGAAAATGGCAACAGACTGTTTTATTTGTTCCTTTCTGCTCTTTTGTTTTTTGTACATTTTAAAATTACGGATGTTCTTTTGTTCATGTTTATCATTGTCCATTTACATACCTCCCCCAGAGAAGCCTTTGATATTACAATAATATGGAATTAAGAGCTGGCTGGCTGGTCAGACTCAAATATTAATTACTAAAGGTTCAATGTCAACTTGGAAGGAGGTTTGCAGGGAGTATCCCAGAAATTTGTACTTAGTTCTATGATGTTTAACATTTTTATCAATGCCTTGGATAAAGGCATAGATGGCATGAATGTCAGATTGTAAGTGACACAAAGCCAGGAGGGAGAAAAAGCATATTGGGTTATAGAAAGGAGGATCCTAAAAATCTTGACAGATTAAAGCATTGAGCTTAATCTAATGAGATGAACTTCAATAGGGATAAATATAAAATCTTACACTTGGGTACAAAAAAATCAGTTTCACAAGTACAAGATAGGGGAATTCTTGATTAGGAAGAAATTTGTGTGAAAAAAAGACTGGGATTTAGTTGACTACAAGCTCAATGAATTAGTAGTGTAATGTGGCAGCCAAAAAAAAAAAAAAATCCCTCAACTAATTCAATCTCAAGCTGCTTTAAGAAAAGCATAGTTCCAGAGAATCTGTATTCTGCTCTAGTCAGACCTCAGCTGGGATACTGGGTTTAGTACCCGGCAACACAATTTGAAAAGACAGTGATGAGGAGAGTTCCCAGAGAAAACCCAATGTAATGGGCTTTGAATCCATGTCAGGTAAGGATCAACTGAATGAACTAGGGATGCTTTAACCTGGCTGTATATGGGTGTGGTAGGTGGTGATGAGGATATTGTTTTCAAGAATTTGAATGGTCCTAATGTGGAAGAAGACTTAGACTGGGGTTTTTTTTTGGGGGGGGGGCGGGGGATTGACCTCCATTTAGAACTCAGAACAATAGGTAAAAGGTGCAAAGTGGCAAATTTAGGTTGAATGTCAGGGGAGAAAAAAACACAACTTCCTAACAATCAGAACTATCCAAAAATAGAATGGGTCAGCTTAAGAAGTGGTAGATGGGGAGGCTAGGTGGAGCAGTGAATAGAGCAATGGCGCTAAAGTCAGGAGGACCTGAGTTCAAATCCAGCCTCAGACACTTAACACGTACTAGTTGTGTGACCTTGGGCAAGTCACTTCACCCCAATTGCCCTGCACTGCCCCTTCTAAAAAGCAAAAAATTAAAAAATAATAAAAAAAGAAGTGGTAGATGATGCATTCTTGGCAATCTTCAAACAGACTGAATCACACCTTTTCAGGTTTGATGTAGTATAGATTTTTCTGGGATATCAGTTGAACTAGATTGTCCCTGCAGTACACTCTATAACTCAAAAAAAATCTGTGATTCTGTTGAAGAAAGGCAAAATTTCTCAAGTCTTATTTTGCTTGTATATTCTCTGCCAAAGAGAATGAGCTTTGGACTGGGAAGGGGAGAAGCAAAATGAATAATAGGGATTTAAAAGCCAATATAAATTGGAATATAGTAAGAGAACACCTACTGGTATTGATGATTTTTAAGTCACCAGACCTAGATGAACCACATCCCAAGGGACTGAAAGGTTTTAAGCTGGCTTCTGTAGTGGCAAACATCCCAGCATCCCAGGGTGGCTGCCAACACAGGTTCTTAGATCTGCTTTGCTAAAGGAAAGCTATTCAAAATGGGTTAACAAACTTACTTTAATCAGTCAAACATATATCGTTTACCTACTTCAGGGGAAAAAGGTCAGCATCCTGAACTTCAGGGTATACAGATAGAATTATCAAGACAGAGAAACAGATCAAGCAGACAGGTTTCCAAACTATCTAACCATTACATCCATACCAAATCACAGTTACCGTCAACATCTGGGTTTTTCAAAGCCAGGGGGCTCTCAACGGCTTCCCAGAGTCTCATCTGATCAAATCACACAATATTTCTCAAAGTGAGCCCCAAAACAAAGCCCATTATATAGCCTTCTTCTGGGTCAGAGAATGTAACAACCTTCTTGACCCACTGCCCAATCAAGAAGTATCTCCTGAGAAACAAGCCTCCCACCATAGGCTCCAGTTGCACTTAAGCCTAGGGGCAGGGAAGAGCTTAAAAATTTACATTCCCATTACAGGGCAGAGCCAAGATGGCTGAATAAAAGCAGGGACTTGCTTGAGATCTCCCTCAAAGTTCACCAAATACCTGTAAAAAATTATTCTAAGCAAATTCTAGAGTAGCAGAACCCATAAAATGACAGAGTGAAACAAATCTCCAGCCCAAGACAACCTGGATGGTCCACAGGAAAGGTATGTTGCACCAGGCTGGGAGCAGAGCATAGTCCCACAGGCTGAGCCAGCACAGACAGGGACAGACCAGGCCTTAGGGGGCTGAGTCATTGGCAGTTGTGGTAGTTTCCAGACTTCTCAACCCACAACATCAAAGATAAGATAGAAGGTCAGTGGGAAAAGTCTGTGGGACCTGGGTGAGAGAGGCGCGCAGTCCAGCTCCAGTCCCGGAGAAGCAGAGGTGGTGGTGACAGTGGCAGTAGCAGTGGCAGTGGCTGCTTCCAGAGGTCTCAGACCACAGTCAGTGGGGAGATTGAGTGGCTGATCAAAGGGGGATTACAGGAATCTCTTTGCTGGCACTGAGGCAGGATTCTCTTGCTTTGTCCTGCTTGGATCTGGGTCAGAGTCCTGAGTGGCAATCCTGGGGTGAGTGCTGGCATGTGAAGGAGAGAGAATCCTCCTCATAGTTCCAAAGCAGAACAGAGTATTTAGGGTTACTCACTAACTAGAGAACAGGCCAAGAGAGGAGTAAACACCTTTCCTTTGAATATACCACCTTGGAAGAACTGAACATTTATAGGTCCCTAGAAGTATCTCTGAAAACAGCTGCACAAAACCTATGAAGCTTGGGATAGTATACCCACTCCCACCCCATACCCCACTGAAAGCAGAGTCCTACCTTTACAAAGAGTTAGAAAGTCAAGTAATTGGCTGGGAAAATGAACAAACAGCATAAAAACTCAGACTGTAGAATCTTACTTTGGTGACAAAGAAGATCAAAACATACAACCAGATGAAGACAACGAAGTCAAAGCTCCTACATCAAAAGCCTCCAAGAAAAATATGAAATGGTCACAGGGCATGGAAGAACTAAAAAATGTTTTTGAAAGTCACATAAGAAAAGTAGAGGAAAAATTGGGAAGAGAAATGGGAGTGATGCAAGAAAATCATGAAAAAATAATCAACAGCTTGCTAAAGGAGACCCCCCAAAATACTGAAGAAAATAACACCTTATAAAAATAGACTAAGCCAAATGTCAAAAGAAGTCCAAAAAGTCAATGGAAAAAAGGTCTTAAAAAGTAGAATTTGCCAAATGGAAATTAGAATGGAGCAAATGGAAGCTAATGATTCGATGAAAAGTCAAGAAATTATAAAACAGAACCAAAAGAATAAAAAAAAATAGAAGACAATTTGAAATATCTCATTGGAAAAGCCACTGACCTGGAAAACAGATCCAGGAGAGATAATTTTAAAATTATTGGATGACCTGAAAGCCATGATCAAGAGCCTAGACATCATCTTTCAAGAAATTATCAAGGAAAACTGCCTAGAAATTCTAGAACCAAAGGACAAAACAGAAATTGAAATAATCCACCAATCACCTCTTGAAAGATATCCCAAAAGAAAAACTTGGAATATTGTAGTCAAATTCCAGAGTTCCCAGGTCAAGGAGAAAAATATTGTAAGCAGTCAGAAAGAAACATTTCAAGTATTGTAGAAATACATTTGAGATAACACAAGATCTAGCAGCTTCTACATTAAGGAATCAAAGGGTTTGAAGTATATTCCTGAAGTCAAAGGACCTAGGATTAAAACCAAGAATCACCTACCCAGAAAAACTGAGTATAATACTTCATGGGGGAAAAATGGATATTCAGTGAAATAGAGGATTTTTAAGCATTCTTCATGAAAATACCAGAGCTGAATAGAAAATGTGACTTTTAAATACAAGAATAAAGAAAAACATCAAGAGGTAAACAGGAAAGAGAAATCATAAGGGATTAAAGTTGAACTGTTTACATTCCTACATGGAAAGATATTTGTAACTCATGAGACCTTTCTCAGTATGAGGGTAGTTGAAGGGAATATAGATATATAGATATAGATATGTATGTGTACATGTGTTTATGTATGTATGTGTAGATATATATTTTATACATATATGTATGTGTGTATATATATATACACATATATACATATATACACACAGAGGGCACAGGGAGAGTTGAATATGAAGGGATGAAATCTAAAAAATAAAATTAAGGGGTAAGAAAGGAATGTACTAGGAGAAAGGGAAAGAGAGATAGAATGAAGTAAATTATCTTACATAAAAGAGGCAAGAAAAAGCTTTTACAATGGAAGGGAAGGGTGGGTAGCTGAGAGGGAATGAGTGAATCTTACTCTCATAGGATTTGGCTTAAGGGGGGAGTAACATACACTTTTACTTGGGTATCTGACCATACAGGAAAGTAGGGGGGAAGGGGATAAAGAGGGGGATGATAGAAAGGAGGGCAGATTGGGGGAGGGAGTAGTCAGAAGCAAATACTTTGGAAAAAGGACAGAGTCAAAGGAGAAAATAGAATAAATGGGGGATGGGATAGGGTGGAGGAAAATATAGTTAGTCTTTCACAACATGATTATTATGGAAGTGTTTTACATAATTATATATGTATATATATATATATATATATATATATATTGTGTGTGTGTGTGTGTGTATAACTTATACTGAATTGTTTGCCTTCCCAATGAGGGTGAGTGCAGATGGAAGAAAGGAGAGAATTTGGAACTCAAAGTTTTAAAAGCAAGTGTTAAAAATAGTTTTTACATTCAACTGAGAAATGAGATATACAGGCAATGGGGTGTCGAAATCTATCTTGACCTATAAGAAAGTAAGGGTCAAGGGGATAAGAGGGTGGGGCGGGGTGATAGAAAGGAGGGCAGATTGGGGGAAGAAGGAATCAGAATGTATGCCATCTTGGGGTAGGGAGGAGGGGAGAGATGGGGAGAAAATTTGGAACTTAAAATCTTGTGGAAATGAATGTTAAAAGCTAAAACTTAATAAAAGAGAAAAGTTTTAAGTTGTAACTGCTGAGTCTTTATAGCTGATCTTGTAAAGAACATGGCAAAATAGAAGAAACTTCACTAGAAAAAATTTAGAGAACTTTTCAGAGTTCTAGAAAAACTTGAAAATGGCAAATGTCTCCTAAATTTAAAAAAAAATAGAATAGAGGCTGTAAATAACAGGACAGTGGGATTGACTTTGCTTTATGACCAAATTCTAGAAAGTATAAGTAAATGGATGTTTAATGAATACCTAGAAAGGCAAAGGGGTAATCACAAAAAGCTAGCTTGTTTTCATCAAGATCAGGCCATGACAAGCTAAACTCATTTCCTTTTTTTACAACATTTCAAAGTTTCTCAAGTTGTCTTTGTATGACAACATCACACACCCACTCTCCCATATTCCAAATATCAGTATTATCTTTAACTCTTTCCCCCTTTAAATATAATATTTAATCAATTAATTTGCTCTCTGGTAGTTCTTTTCCAGTGTCCAAGAAGTTTAACTCACTTATTTTTGGGTGCTGAACAGGAAAGGGTATACATCCAAATAAACAAAGACATTTCGGTTCAGTTTACTGGTTTTTTTCAGTTGTGTCTGACTCTTCATGACCCCATTTTGGGTTTTCTTGGCAAAGATACTGTAGTATCTTTGCTTGCCATTATCTAGGCTTGCCATTTCTTTCTCCAGCTCATTTTGTAGATGAAGAACTGAGGCAAACAGAGTTAAGTGGCCTGACCAGGGTTGTACAACTAGTAAATGTCTGAAGTCATATTTGAACTCACAAAGAAGAATCTCCCTGAATCCAAGCCCAGGGCTCTAGCCATTTTACTTTCTAGCTGCCTGCTATATAAAGAAGGTCCCTTCATTGTATTTGGAACAACTATATTGATTTACATATATTCTTTATATATACTCTTTCAAGTATATTACATCAATGGTACAGTGGAGCATAGGATGGTATAAAGCCAAGCATGAGCAACTCTCCAGAGGACTGCTGCTGTGAACAGCTTTAAGGTTATGATCAAACATTATAATGAACTCTCTATTTATCAGTAAATTAAAGCAAAATATTCACAGAAACCAAACTACAGCATCCACAATGTTAGAACATAACAACTTATCACTAAAGTGACCACATAGTTTTCACCAAAGTGGCCACATAGTTTTAAACGAAAGATACCATTCAATAAGTCCTTAACTCAATCATCCTTAAGGAGCAAGCCTCCTTAAGAGATACAAGGTACAAAGGTCAAAGTTCTCCCTAGGTTATATTGTCTTAATATCTCGGCCAAAAAGTCTTCTTTCTTCTTGATTGGAGATCAGTTTCCAATTATCCTTAACTCAATCATTCTTAAGAGGCACAAGGTACAGAGTACAAAGTTCTCCCACCTGTAGGCCACAGTAAATCATAATCTTCTCAGTCAGCATTAAGTACCCCAGGAGAGGTCTTTTGATCTTGACTGGAGGCTGGCTCCCAGATTCCATGGTTCCTCTTCCGTGGGTCTGATTCCCTGGATCTACCCAACTGTCACCTGAATTCACAGGGAGGCAGTTTCTGTTTCTGGGAAGACAAAGCTTAACAGAGCCACAATAACATTAATTCACATTGCCAGCACCATCATCAATTCACTATCTGCCTGTAAAATCAACACAGACCCACCAACAAGGTCTGAGAACTCAACACAAATCATCAGTACGGTCCCAGGACCTCTAAAAACTCTCCTCCAGGACTTCTGTAAGCAGATAACAAGAAAATTCTCTTTCAGGGCTTCCAATAAAGTCCCAGGGCTTCTGTATAAAGTATCACAAACAAAAATCAACACAGACAGAACAGACAGAGTGCTGGCCTCCACAACCATTCCACTTCTGTTATGCTCTCTCCCAGCTTGGGCTTCTCCTTAAACATGGTGATTAGCTCCTCCCTGTTCTACCCTTTCCTCACCCTGTGGGTTTCACAAGTTCTATTTCTTAACAAAGATTTGATACAATCAAGGGCAAGGCTCAAGAGAAACTTTAAATAACTGAAACAAGGTGCTAAATAATTAAATAACTGAAACAAGGTGCTCAGTGCTTCTTTGCTTGCCATTACAGACAGCCGGATGGAAGAAATAATAGTCCTTGTAGCTGTCTACTTTCTAGACACTAAAGGAAAGAAGACAGTCATACAACCACCACAGGAATGGAAAACTATACAGCGCAGATCAAGATTATGCCAGGCTAGCCTTAGAGGCAGGATAGGTGGAACAGTGGAGAGAACGCAGGATCTGGATTTGGGAAGAACTGCGTTCACATCCTGACTTCAGACACTTACTAGTCATGCGGCCCTGAGCACATTACTTAACTTCTATCTGTCTCAATTTCTTCATTTTAAAAGGAGGATTATAATAGCACCAATATCCCGGAGTTGTTGTGAGGATAAGATGAGGTAATACTCATAAAGCACTTTGCAAATGATTATTTCCTTTTTTGATAGGCTTGCTAAACTAGTAAATCAGGGGAATATTGTAGTTATAATTTAACTATATTTTAGCAAAGCATTTGATAAAGTACTACATTCTGTCCTGGTGGAATTAGATGATATACCATCATCAGAGCTGTTTGAAAGGCCAGACTCGAGTGATGATCTTAATGGTTTGATGCCACCATGGAATGAGCTTTATACTGTAGCAACAAAGGAATATGTTGCATGGGGGGGGATGCTGTGACATAAATCTATAGTTGGAAAGTATCTCAGAAGTAATCTAGTCCAACCCACTCGATTTAAAGATGAAGTAATTGCGACCTATAGAGTTAAAGTCATTTGCCCGAGGTCCCACATGGAATGAATGGCAACGCCAGGATCTGAACTCCAGGTACTATGAATCTGAAGTCAGTGCTCCAAGTTCAACACACTTTCTGCTGCACCATGATGCCTCTATTCCCCCTATTCCCCCCACTTCCAGTAACTTGAATAAAGGCACAAATGGTATAATTATGACATTTGAAAATGATACAAAGTTGAGGTGGTTTGCTAATACATTGGATGACAGTTTGTATCCAAAAGAGCTTAATAGTCTAGAATATCTGGTTGTATTATGTGAAATTTAATAGCAATAAATTTAAAGTCTTGTAGCTGGGTCAAAAATATACTTCCCAAGTACAAGATGGGAGAGATGTGATTAGACATCAATTTTTTTGAAAAAAAAAAAAACAACGAGGTGTTTTCTTGCATGGCACAACCAATAAGAGTCAACAGTATGATTTGGCAATAAAATAGAACTAATATGATCTTGGGCTGCATTTAGGGAGTGACAGATTCCAGGAATATGGAGATGTTATTTTTGATATACTCTGTACTAGTCTGACCATGTATAAATTGCTGTATTCAGTATAAAGGACATTGACAAGATGTTGAAGAGGGAAACCAACATAGAAAATGTCCTTGAGACCATGTCAAATAAGGATTGACATATAGAGGATCAACATGTGGAATGATTAGCCTGAAGAAGCAAGAAGTGGTGGAGGGGAGTAAGGGAAGAGCTAGGGAATGATAACTCTTTTCAAATGTCAAAAAGATTCAAGTGCTTCTGTTTGAATCCAGATATTAAAATTAGAAAATGTATATTTAGACTTGGTATTAGGGGGGAAAAGTCCTAATAGTTAGAGATGTCCCAAAGTAGAAGGCACTGCTTCTAGAAATGGTGAATTTCCCCATCTTAAAAGACTTCAGACCAAAATTGGATAACCATTTGTCAAGTAAGCTGCATCATGGTTTGTGAAGTGGATAGAGGTTGGACTAAATGGCATACGGGAAGATGGATGTACGTTGAACAAGAAGTCTCTTCCAACTTGGAAATTCTGTGATTCTGAGAACATAACCAACAAACTGATGTACAGGAAGACAGTTATCAGAAGAGTAAGCACTTCCCTCCCTTGATCCTGGCTAGAATTTGTGCAGAGCATGTGCAAGGTTATGCTAATATATGCAAAGCTAATAAAACAAGAGTAAACACCTATAGCAGGACTCATACAGGATTGATGTTTGAGTGACATGCTGTGATAGTAATGGCAATTAAAGATTCCCCTGTATTGGCTTGGTTTTCAAATTGATTGTGTTAAAACCCAGAGTTTGTTAATCCCACCTGTGGGATGGGCTTGTTGATGTGAAAAGAAAGTCCTGAACTGGGAGGAGCTGGTGATGTAGATTTGGAGAGACACTAGAGAGAGGCGGAAGATCTTTTTGGAAGCAGCGCCTCGTGGAGAGAGAGAGAGAGACTAAGAGAATTGCTGGTAGCCGCTTTGAATTGCCCTGGACTTTTGAGACCTGCCCCCCTGAGCTGCCAAGGACTGAGGAGACATGGCTGTTTTGCTGGTACTTTGTCTGTCTGTTTTGATGTTGTTTTGCCAGATTTGTCCACTGGTGAAAGACAGTCCTTTTGTTGAAGAAGTCCTGGAACCTGGCTGTTCGCTAGGAAGCCCTGAGACTGTCCTGCAGACAGAGAGTGAATACTGTCCACTGGTGAGGGACAGTGCTGTTGTTGCAGGGGTCTGGAGACTGTCCTGCAGACAGAATGAAGGACAGTGCTGTTGTTGCAGGGGTCTGGGAGCCTTTCTGTTGGTTCAGAAGCCCTGAAGAAGGATTTTCTTGTTGTATGTTTACAGAAATCCTGGGAGAGGGCTTTGCTAATGTGTTCAGGGGTTCTAGGACTGTTCTACAGACAGAGGATAAATTCATGAAGGGACTGGCAATGTATCTTATGGCCTTGCTAAGCATTGTCTCCCCAGGAACTAAGATTGCTGAGAACTTGCCTCGTGTCAAGATGAAGAAAAGACCTCCATTTGGGTATTAAGTGCTGTGGTTAAACTTGATGTAACTCTGGGGTAGATTCAATTGTGATCCAGGGGTGGGGAACTTTTGACCTTAATGTGCTCTGTGATTGACAAATGAAGGTACTTTACCTATGTTTGGAAACTAATCTCCATTTGAGAAGAGGGGTTTTGTGGTGGACTTAATTAAGGTATAGCCTAGGGGTGGAGTAGTATTTAGAACAGGGACTTTGTAATTGATTGAATGATTGGAAGGTCCTGGGGTGGGGTAGTCCTTGGAGATTATTTAATCACACTTAGTAAATGCTGTATTTGGAATGATGTCATGTTTTGATCTTCTCTGTTGGTTTGTCACTGAATAAAATGGAGAGCACCTATGCTGGTATTCTGAACCTTGGGAAGTTGCCTTTCCTTGGCATTATATTACACATGCCGGGTAAGAGAGGATTGATTTTGTTGTTGTGTTATCTAAGCTTTGTATCTCCCTCAGTGGCTTGTACAATGTTTTATTTTAGTAGGCACCAGCAATGCTTGAATTGAACTTTCTCCTAAAATGCTGATATATATTTTGTTAATTATTTATGTTATAAGGAATTCCATTAGCACTTATGTACAACTTTCCCTAGAAGGTCTAGGACAGGGGTAGGAATCCTGGAGCCTTGAGGCAATATGTGACCCTCTAGGTCCTCAAGTGCAGCCCTTTGATCTGATTCAGACTTCACAAAACAATTCCTTTTATTAAGGGGATTTGTTCTGTGAAGTTTGGATTTGATCAAAGGAACACACTTGAGTACCTAGAGGGCCACATGTGGCCTTGAGGCTGCAGGTTCCCCACCCCTGGTCTAGGAGAACAAAAGAGAAAGGACATAGGAAGAAGGCTTTTTAACATCTGTTACTTTTTTTGTACTAGCAGAAAAATGAAATTATAGTAAGGCCTCAAAATCTGAAATGTGTTTTCTTTACAGATAGAAGAGGGAAAAGCATCTTGATCAGCAATAAATTAGGGATTAGAGAAATATTAGTAGGAAGCAACATGTGGTAATAGAAAGGGAAATAGGTGGCAAGTCCCCAGGCAGCTGGCCTGGGGAGAAAATAAAAGATTTCTAGATATTTACCATACCAGGAAGGTGACCTGGGTCCCTCCCCCCTACTTCCCCAAAAGATTTTTCAGACATTTATTATGTCAGGATCACTTAGACTTTAGAGCTCCTTACCCTCAAACTCTACAAAGCTATGGTAGCCCCTCCATCCTCTCCTTTCTATAGGCCCTGCCCCAGTAATAAGAGCCTAGAGATCAGGGAGTTACTCCCTTAGTAGTTTGCTAGCTGAGATATCAGGAAGAGAATGGCCTGTTCCCACTGACTGAATGGGGAAAACGACATAATTCCACAAAACAGTTAAGTTCTACAGAACTCTCACCTGAAAGCCTATCTTCCTTGCTTCCCTGTCTTCTTTTTAATTGCATTCCTGCTCTTTCCAATACTTACTGCCCTCAAGCAGAGACCATAACTGCAGTGACCCATCTAATCTTTGTTTCTCTGATACAGATTCATGTTCTAATCCCCCATGTGCCCCTCCAAAGTCACCTAAACTGTGTTCTAATTCTGCTCCATGGCCCTATTCACTTAGGTCTCAGTATTAACTAATCAAGTACAGTAATATTTGTCATGATTTTCGTAGTCATTCAAGTCATTCAATAAGCATCTATTGGGCGTCTACCATGTGCCAGGCACTGAACTAAGTCTGGGAATATTTTTTTAAGAGAGAAAAGTCAGTCCCTCCCCTGAAGGAGCTCACAGTCTAATGGGGGAGATAATATGCAAACACTGTACAAACAAAGCATATACTAGATAAACAGAAAATAATCAATGTAAGGAAGTAGGTAGAAGGAAGAGGGATTGGGAAAGGCTCCCTGTAAAATGTCAGATTTTAGCTGGGACTAGAAGGAAGACAGGAAATCCAGAAGGCAGAGATAAGGTGGAGAGAATTCTAGGCATGGGCTACAGTGAAAATACACAAATCTGAGAGATGGAAAATCTTGTTTGAAGAAGAGCAAAGAGGCCAGTGTCAATAGATCCAGGTATACATGCGAGGCTAGGGGGAGTGAGGAGTGAGGAATGCAAGGTGTAAAAAGACTGGAAGAGGTGGGGGTTACCTTACAAAGGGTCTTGAATGTCATAGGCATTTATGGCTAATGAGTACAAATAGATTAATAGGTTGCTTTGAGATAACAAAATTATTCTAACATAGGCATTCTGAACATAATACTTAACCCAAATGAGTGACTCTGATGAAAGACATTTCTAATGCCTTGGGCTGGATAGGAATGTCTTGGGGAGTGTCTCACTTCTCATACCAAACAGGCATCCATGTATTCCGTTTTCACACAACACTGGTCCTTTTCGAAAAGTCAAATGGTCATAGTAACACAGATTTAGGGATAGAATGGACCCCAGAGATCATAGAGTCCAATGCCTTCATTTAACCAGTGATGAAAATGAGGCCTCAAGAGATTAAGTGACTTGCCTAAAATTATTCAGCTAGCATGTGACAGAGTAGGGATGCAAGTCTGTGGTTTCTGACTCCAAATCCATCCCTCTTTCCTATGTACAGGAAAGTCTCATGGGAAAAAGACCATGCCATCACTTCTCTGATAACAGGACTAGCCAGCTTAAAACATTTCTTAATACCTATTAAAATAATTGTACTACAATAAGTGAAGAAAAGACAGCATCATCAAGTCAGATTTCCCAAAGTCACATCTAATTATGTGCCAATTGTAGAAATTCTTCAAAAATGTAGACTGAAATCTTTGCGTTTCAGCCTACAAAATCTGGGGCAAAACTACTCTTGCAGTGAACACTGAACACAGAACATCCATTTTAATCATATACACTAAAGAGATATGCTGGTTTCAAAGTCATCTCCTTAAAAATAGAATCTTCAGTGAAAGAATTGGAGTAAACAAGAATTATCATTACCATGGGGTCTTTGAAGAAAATTCATATGTTGGTTACCAAATGTGTGAACAAAAAATGATAGAAGTTTTTTTTATGGTGAGGTAGAAACCTTGGAACAAATCCTAATTTAGATTAGGACACTCCTAATAGCAGCATCCCACATGGGAGGTGCCAATTTTATTTATTATTCCAACATCAACTGTCATAATGTTTTGCAAAAAAACAAAAACAAAACCCCAAATCCCCCAAAGGCAACTCCTTCTGAAGAAGCAAGAAGAAAAGAATCAGTAGGTTGACATAAGTAGCTTACACCTTGTGAATTCTCCTTCAAAATACTAGTAATTTTGATTTATGCAAGTCTGTGCCCATTCCAATATAATTAAGAAAGCAATTCACTCAGGTTTCTTGAGGCAACGATTTCAAGTTACATTAATTGATTGGAATTGGCTGCTCTCATCGATCCATATTGGATGTTTTGCCAACCCAGACAAGTAGAAGTAGTCAAGAATGACTAAAAAGCATAGCAGAAATGAGCACTGACATGGAGATGGGGAAAGAGTAATTTTCCAGGTGATAAACTTTGCCAAATACCAGAGTACATTTAGGAGAGTGATATCTAATCTCACTACAAAAAACCAAGGTGCAAAGCAGAGCAAGGAACCATAGAGAATCAGCAAAAAGTTGGAAACAGTTAAGAAGTAAAGAAAGGGAGAAGAAAACAAGTTTTAAGAACGGAAATAACTAGATTATGAAGATCTGCATATTGCTCAGAGAGACAGACATCAAAGTAAGTTCTTTTAAAGAAATCTTGGAGCTGACCCATGATTACCATCTCATGCATGGCAGCTGCAATTTACTAAGCATCTTCTATAAAGAGGTAGTGTTGACTTATTTCCCACCTACTCATTGCTAAAAATCAATTTCAATAGAGAGAAAGGAGAGCTAAGATTTGGGTATCACTGATCTAACTGAATAGTTATAACTATAGAATATATAACTATAGAATAGTTATAACTATATAGAATAACTAAGATTATACCTAAAAATGAGGACCACTCAAATGATAAAAAAAAAAGTCTCTTCTTAGAAAAAGCACAGAAGAAAGATGGTGAATTTACAAAATTTTATTTATTGACAAAACTGAGAATGCCTCTCTCTTGGACTCAGTAAAATTGGTTATTATTTCATCCATAGAAACAATTCTCTTATTTGAAAATATTACCATCTTTTTTTAAAGAAGAATATCAAAGGTAATCATTTTAAAGAGTAGTAACGTCACAGCAGAAAGGTATGGACTATGGAGAGAGAAGAGCCAAGTTCAATTTCTACCTCTGATGCTTATGACTTATGTGACATTGGCTTACTTACTTAACCTACATGGACCTCAGTTTCCCTATCTGTAAAATGAAGGGGGTTGGACTGGATGGCCCCATGGTCTCTTTAAGCTCCAGCTCTATGATTCTGTGGAGAAGATTTCAAAGCAGGTATCCACTTTCTCATCACACAGAGTCCAATGTACCGCAAAATGTTGACACATCTACGTCATATGTTTTTAAGCTAACTATGAAGCCATTACAAATAGTCCAAACTAATGATTTCATTTATGTAAAAACACTGGATTTGGGTGTGCTTATAGCAGTGTTTTACATCTATGTGTTGACTATTGAATGAGTAGATTGCATAATAATCTTTACATTGAAAGAATAACAAAAAATAACTGGGAATCATTGTTATCTTAGGCTAATAATAATAACATAAGCAGAGTAGATAATGAATTACTGAGCATCTCTGTCTTGGCCTCATGTTGATTTTCTAAATATTAGTATAAATGACAAACTGCTGTTCCTAACATTAATAAGTATTCAATTATCTTTTACTTTCATGAATGACTTTTTTGTAGATTGTTTTCATGTGAAATAACAAGTCTCAGTTTTCAAAGACAACTCTGTACTTTTAAGCCAAAACTAGTTCAGCCCTTGTCTCCAAGTACTGTTAAGAAGGTACCTACTGTCCTCCTTACCCACTGCTTTCTGATCCTCAAAGACAAGGTGTTTTTTTCCCTGAACCTTAGGAAGAA
This sequence comes from Petaurus breviceps papuanus, assembly GCF_028583685.1. Classification (NCBI taxonomy): domain Eukaryota; kingdom Metazoa; phylum Chordata; class Mammalia; order Diprotodontia; family Petauridae; genus Petaurus; species Petaurus breviceps. The sequence continues at coordinate 8,705,104 of NW_027187340.1, forward strand.
GGCACAAGATCTAAAGGGTTTATTTGTAATTCAAGTCTTTAGAACAAATATATATCCTGACAATTAACAGAAGTAAGGTTTTTATACTTTGTGACCTGATGTCTAAAATATAATGATATATTAAGGTTTAATTCTCATTATAGTGTCAAAAGCAGAAAGTATCCCTCTGGTGATTCTCATTGGCCACAAATATGTTTCTACATTTTTATAATGTACATCTGTTTTTAACAGTCTTTAACTGATTCAACAAATTAAAAACCTCCAAGTGACTAAAAACAAGAAATTGAATGAAATTTCAAGATTTAAAGTTTCCCCTTCTCGTCTTTGGAGAGAACAGGAGAAAAATAAGTATATATAAATCCTGTTAGATAGATGAATCCACCTTAATACCCATCACCATCATGGACCATATACAAATTCTCTAACAAATATCCTAGCCATTAATTTTGATAGCCTCTATTATAAAGCACATTAAAATTAATCAATATATTTGCATCAAATGCTACTGTAATGACCCAAAATACTCAAAGGAAATCACCGCAGAATTACCACCTATTCAGCATTCATTCACATACTTAGATCCCTCATCACTAGCTGACGGGGGCGGGAGGGGGGGGAAGAATTAACATAGTATTTCTACAATTATGACAGCTGAGAGCTTTCACTTTTCAAGTCAAAGAAATTATATGGAAGAAGCAATTTTTCAACTAGTCTATGTTCATACTCTTTAATTGTAGTCTTTAACAGTCACTAGTCATCAATGTTAAGGGATATACAGCGTGACAATATATTGTGACACACTAATTTATGTATGTGGTATGGTAGGGGTGGGAAAGGAGGAAAGAGATTGTATTTCTTCCTAACAGTGCTGTAGGATCTAATACCAAACTAGTAAATTAAGATGAGAAAGAATTACATGATGCTTTCAGTACCAAAAGAGTAGCTTACTGCAAACATATCCCAAAAGTGTGGACAAACATTTCACATGCCTTGACTTAACCATCTCTAGGTAACATTTTAAGAACTAACCAAATTGGCAGGTGTTATTCACCTGCTTAATCCAGATTAAATAACATAAAAGAATTTTGGAGGAATAACCAAAATATTCAGTTAGTAGACTAGGTCGAAGGTTAAAGTGCCCCTTCTAAGGGTCTAATTAGGTGGGTTTTCTTTCTTTCTTTTTTCTTTTTCTTCTCTCTCTCTTTTTTTTTTTTATCTCCAAGGGACACCTTAGCGGAAGCTATCAGCTCTGACAGAACACCGAAATCCTGGCAGTGAACCATAAATTGACCATTACCATAAAAAGGACTGCTAAATGAGAAACCATGTGCTCAGTATAAAACTAATTTCATGCTTTCAAAAGCACACAGTGGCTTCTAGCAAGATAGTGGCCCTGGGACTTGGAAAGACAGATTGGCTAACACAAATGGTTTGTTCCTGATGCAGTCTGCTTAGCCAAGCTTTACATGTACTGGCAGTAAATGGGAATTCTCGAATCTTCTGTCAAACAAATGCATACTTATCTATAACTTTAGACCTGAAAGCTATAAAACAGTTGCCTCATAAATAAATTTAGCAGGAAAAAAAAGAAAAAAAATCCCAAGAGCTATGCTAGTTTCCAATCAAATAAAAATAGATTTTTCCTACAATCTCTCCATTTTAAACAGACACTTAATAAGCATAATACAATTGTGAAAATGTCACAATAATTGTCAACACTCTTCCTTTAAAATATTTTCTGAGCACATAAGAATTAGATTAGATTTTAACAGACAGAAAGCAGTCTGCAACAGTTAGAGGCAGAGGCCAACTTTCAGCTCACCATCATCCAAGTGGTTTTCAGCTGCAGGTAAAACTCTTTTTTATAGGTACTAGTGCCTTATGTAACATTAAGTTGGGCCTTCCTAAAGTATGATGATTTAGTAATGCAACTTCCCAGACTAATGTCAGCACCACATTTACATTAAAGAAAATAAAACTTGATGCACTTAAAATGTCACATTTAATTAAACTATGCTTACACAGAAATGCTTGCAATTCTATGCCTTTCTCATAAAGAAAACCATCACTGGAAATAAATTACTAGAGGTTGCCCAGTGCATAACAGGTCATAACTTTTAATTATTAATAATGTCAGGCTTAACAAGATGATAACTCCAGTATATAATCCATTCCATTTACTTTCTTAGCTTGTGATTACCACAGGTTCCCTCTATATTTTTCATGTCAAAGATACTACAGATTGCATGCAGTCTATATAGCCTTTTTATATACCTGGAGCACATAATCATCTTGCTAATTACCTACTTTCTATAATGATGGCAAATCACATAATATCAGTGACTTGCTCAAAAATGTTTAAAATGCAAAGGAAGTCACCTATTGGTAAGATATCCTCTGCAAATAGCTACCAGTGAAGGAACAGAAAGCTTAGCCCATAAATTCAGGAGTTACTTTTAAATAAAATCAAAAGAATCACATATTCTGGGATTCACTTTTCCCCTTCTTCTCCATCCGTGCAGCACGGTAAACACAAATGATGACCCTACAGAATTAACAAGGCGTAGAAAAACATCTCAGACAGACATCTCAGGGCGAGTCAGCCAAGTTTAACAATAAGAATAATCATAAAAATGCTCACCTCTACTAGGAAGTCCACTCCACATTATGGCAGCACCCCTTCACCAGATTAAATAGCAACCAAGTTGGATAAACCAAACTTCCAGTTGTGACCAGTCTGATGCCCAGTTCTTGCTACAGAGCTTTGGCTTCAGCCCTGATCATCTGTGTGACAGTGCAATGTTATATCAATGCAGCTTCAAACCTTCCCAGACACAGGCTTATTGCATCGCTCATTGAAAATCCTTTACACGCTGGCAACATTTTAGGGAAGGACAAGCACACTCTGAGTCATTTGTAAAGAAAGCAAAGCAATTTCAGTCCTATATCTTCATGTGTACTGAAAGGCGGGAGCACTGTCAAGCTACAAGTCTGAGGTGGATTTATGCAGAGAAGCCGGCAACCTATGCCTTCATTATCAATGCATGAAATCAGCTACGGTGATCACATTCAAGCAAACCATCAAAAGGAGATGATTGTGAAAGGCTCCAAACACCTTCTCCTACCCCCCCCTCCACCCCCCAAGGAAGGATCCTCCAGTTAAAGTGTGCGAACGTTAAAAATAGCTCTGCCTTTTCAACAATGAGCAGGAGACAGAGAAGAAATCAGTAGTCGAGATTAGGAGGACTTATGATTGTAAAGGCTGCAAAAAAAATCAAAAAAAGCTGTAGGTTACTAAGCCTTCTGTACAGACAAATGAAAGCAGCAGAGGCATTTACATTTATGATAATGGAAAGAAATCCATATATTTGACCACAGATATCCATTAAAGAGTACCTTGTGTACATTTTTACTAAGTGCTTGTCTTTAAAATAAATAATGATAATTTCATAAGTATAAGACAATGTAAACATGGGTCAATACATTGTCTTTTCCCAGCAAACTAAGTTCTTGCATACAAAAGATTTCAGTGCATTCTGTGGCACAGGATACAAACATGCAAGAAAGGAATATGCAGATTAAAAAGAAAAAAATCCCATTGCTTACCCAATCCACAGATCTGCCCCTTACACACACACACACACACACACACACACACACACACACACACACACA
>NW_027187340.1:8708788-8721525 GCF_028583685.1 Petaurus breviceps papuanus
ACACACACACACACACACACACACACACACACACACACACACACACACAGAAATAATTCACACTTTTACTTTTCAGAGCATTTTCTCTTTCTTTACTCAATTGTAAATGCATTAGGCAGCTTGTGATCTCTATAAAAGTACAAGACATATTTACCTCCCAGAAAGTTGCAATAGAAATGACTAAAGACCTATTGAGATTATTGGTTCCATTGCATGTTTACCTACTTCCCCTCAAACACATATACACATATACTCCCCCCAAATACTATGTTTTCTAATCAAATAATCACAAAGCTATAGGAATAAGGCTTTATCAACTAATATTTCCAAGAAATACAACAAGAAAAACAGCATGTGTTCTGCATTCTCGATGGGTTTATCAAATATACAAAAAGCCCTTTCTATTTGGGGGAAGTTCTCAAAATCAGTGTATAATGTATGGCTCTAAGCAACATCCATAATTGTTTAGTGCAGTATCCTTGTGGTATCAGTTGGCCTAAAAAGTCTATGTAGAGATAAACACATCACAGCTAGTTTCCAGCATACTAGAGATCAGAGGCACTTTTGGTCATGGCAACCCCTAAGGACTAGGGTAGAGACAGCTGGATTTTGGGGAAATAGGTAAAATTGACTGCCAATAAGTCAAAGACTCTAGCTGAGAGACTGTGTGTCTCTCACACACAGAGAAGATCATCCCCCACAGAGGGAATGATAGAACCATACTCTTTGCCCAGTTTCTATCACTATTCTTCAATCCCTTTTGCAGATATTAGCAGTATTGTCCAGAAAAACAAGAATCATGCTTTACCTATGCAGGTTTTGTACCTTACCCACTGCCAGCCATAGTGCTCTAATCATAGTAGGTTCGTTCTCTCTCTGTCTCTGTCTCTGTCTCTCTCTCTCTCTCTGTCTCTCTCTGTCTCTCTCTCTCTGTCTCTCTCTCTCTTTCTCTCTCTCTCTTTCTCTCTGCAGTTACAGAAGGGTTACCAATCAACCTCTAGGTCTGTGGTAGGGTTGGAGAGGATAGCATCTGAATGGTGTAGACTGAGACAACTGTGTGTCCTCATAATAACTCATGTTTATATTGCACATTCATGTCAACAAACAATTACCTTCACAATCATTTTGTATAATTGGTAGTCTCCCCATTACACAGATAAGGAAACTGAGGTCCATCACACTCATAAAAATTGCTAACAAAATCAGTCTTTGTCAGACCCGAGATTTAATTGCAGGTCTCCTTTTACAACATCATGGTTGACCCTCAGAAAGACAGGGATATAGCATGATATGCAGCTAATTTGTGGCCTTGGTAAGCCTCCCAACCACCACCACCCACCTCCAGTTTTAGTTATGAATGTTAACTAGAACTAATTCTGCAGCTGGGACCACCTTGAATCAAATGATTTTATGCCACTTTTCCTCTATCATTGCTGTAGCCTTGGTTTAATTCGGTATTTGCTTAGTTATATGTTATTTATGAAGATCTATGTTGGTTTTGAGTTGAAAGTGCCTAGGAAGTAAGGATCCTACCAAATGAGTTTTTGAAGATGACAATGATACTAATGCTGCTGTTGCTAATGACAACAATGCTCTCTAGAGTTTAACATGGAAAAGAAACATTTGATTAGGAAGCCCACAGAGATTATAGAAGCCTTTGTTAGAAAAAAAAAAGGATCACTGACCTATGAGTTGAGAATCTGTATTTGAATATGTGTGTGTGTTTGCTCAGAGAGGTCTTCTGACAGTAGTATCATCTTTCTAGGTTGGGTAGAAAGTAGTAGACTGAGGGCTGTTGTCACAATGTAAGGAAACACAAGGAAGCTTTAGGGATATGGCAATGAAATCATGCAAGAACAGAGGAATAGTAATGTCAAAAATCAGGGGGAATAGGCAATGCAAGAAGCCATTAGGAATGAATAGAATAATGCAAAATGATAGGGCATAAAAAGAGAAAGGAGAACATCCCTAGGAAGAGGTAAAAAATAGAACAGGAGGGAATAGAAATGTAAAAATCAGTAAACTGAGGAACTATAGCAATGCTCAGAGAAGAACAAGAAGACACAGAAGAATCAGGATGCACAGTACTTTTCTTGGTCTAACTTTAGGAGATTGGGTATTAACAGCCCTACACATAACTGAATCAATTTAGGAAGAAAAAAAATTAAGTGCTGTGTGTGATAAAGAAACTTGGAATACCTATAAATGAATATAAACATAGCTAATAATAGGAAGTATACAAATGACTTTAAAAGAGACTTTAACAAACTCATAAATGATAAGGTCACAACAGCATCTTAAAGATATTTGAAATATCTGACTAATCTCTGAAGATATTGTCTCACCAAAACTTATTAGGAGCCTTGGTTGACTATTTGCTAGTCATTGGTCTGACCCATGATGGCATCTCTTATTCCCTTCTGAATAATCCAAGTTGGAACTGGTCTAGACTTCTACCATTAAAATGCTTATTTTCATAAATGATGAATGAACACATTTTAAAATGCTACCATCTTTTAAAATTTATTATGTGATATTTAATACTACAAATGGTCTCATGTAATATATTAAATTACAACAACCATTAGCTGCATCTGCAATGTAAATTCATGAGGAAGTGCCAGTGTTAGCATTTGTGAAAGAGGGAAAAAAGGTGGCAGTTTCTGGAGGCACTGTTGAGTGCAACAGAATGAGGCAAGACTAGAGAAGCAATTGTAGGATACAGGAATGCCTTGGAATCTTATATTTCTTGCTTGCTGGCCTTCACCTTCATTGTACCATGAATAGTTTTCAATCAAGTTACTTAAAGCTGTATTCAATTGCATAACTAAGGTGATATGGTTCCCAAAGTGTCCAGTCTATTCTACCACAGCAAAGCAAACAATTCCCGATCCTCCATATTCTAAGAGGAAGAACATGTGTATTCGTGTGTGTGTGTCAGTTGTAATGGAGCTCATAGTCATGGTGGGGCACTTGACCCTAAAAGAGAGGAGCAATGGAGATGACAGCAGTCTGGGACTAAAGCAAAGGATTGAAAACAGTCATGCTACAGGTACAGGTAGAGGATAAGGCATGGAGATGATGGGTCAGAAGTGGAACCTTTTAAATTTCAGTCATCTGGGTTAAGCCTCAGTTTCCTTTGTCCTAATTATGACTTACTATTAGCCCAAAGGAAAGCTTTATGTGCTCTTAAGAATAGTTTATAAAACAAAAATAAATCTTTAAGAGAAAACACAATATAAAGCACCATGTCACTTTCCTTCCACAGTTTCCAGGAAGTAAAATATCCATGATTTAAGCTTCACACTTTAGAATTTTAGAACCAAGGAAGAATGTCAATGGCCAGGATGCCCATTTGTATGTTTAACTAGGTTATGTGAATGTATTCCCTTTTTCCCCCCCAAGTGCTCACAGAGACTAGTATATGCCTTGATCATTGATAGTCAAATTATTCACTTGGAAAAATATATCTTAAGTTTGGACAAAACAACACATCTGTCTAAGTAACAGTAACAACCATACTGTGTTATATACAATACCTTTCTTTTAAGAATACTTGCAATGTAATTTTTTTTAATGGTGGTGGCAGGTAAGGGTTAAAATTCTAAGAAATCAACACATAGAATCACACAGAAAAACAGCATGATATAAGAACGTCAGCACAGGGGATATAGCATTAAGGACCCCATTCATCACCACCACTACCAACATAAAACAACTTAGTTTAACACTAAATTGTTCAGCACTAAATTGTTCGCAGCACAATGAACAAGGAAAAATGCAGAGAGAGTGTCTCTCTAAAGGACCTGATGCTAAATGCTCTTTATTCCTACTATTTAAAGATCCATGGATTATTTTTTTAACTTGGAACATCTATCACTTGTACTCTTGGCCCCTTCTCCCTTCTCTTGGGTTCTCTAGCCAAAGAAGAGGTTCACTGGTGAACAAGGCCGGCTGAGTACAAGTGATGTCATAGAAAGGACACTAATTCTTGCAGTCAGAGAACCTGTTTTGATTCTTCCCTCTGTAAATTGCTATCTTACTATATACTGTATATATAGACGATACATAGAACACTCCCTATCCTAATGGTGTATTTTCACTGATCGTCCCCCAAGACTGAAGTCTGTCTCCTTCACCTCTAGACTTCCCTGGCTTCTTTCAAGCCTCAGCTAAAATTCTGTTTGGCCAGACATTAGAAAGAAAGGAAACACACATATTAAGTTACCTATTATGGGCTGGGCAGAGTGCTAAGTGCTTTACAAATGTTATCCCATCTGATCCTCACAAAAACCCTGGGAGGTAGAGGATACTATTATTTCCATTTTACAGATGAGGAAACTGAGCTGGACAGAGATTAAGTGACTTGCCCAGGGTCATGTAGCAAGTCGTCTTGATTCCAGGAGCATCATTCTACCAACTATCCCAAGCCAGCTGCCGCTCAAGAAGTCTTCTCTCATCCCCTTCAAAACTTGCACCTTCCTTCTGAGATTTTCTCCAATTTTTCCTGTGTTTATTTTGTTTAAACAGAATTGCTTGCATGTTGTCTCCTTCATCAAACTGTGAGCTCCTTGGGGACAGTGACTTTTTTCCCTTTCTTCATATCCCCAGTGTTTAGCACATAGGAGGCATTAATAGATACTTCTTGACTCACTGACCTGTGCCATCTCAGGAAAGATGCAACTTCTCTGGGCTTCAATTTCCTCACCTATAAAAAGGAGTTGGGCTAGGCAGCCTCTAAGTTCCCTTCTGGCTTTAATTCCAGGTTCCTAGGTATTTCCTCTTGCTACACTAATTTCTGAGGTTACACTGCCCATGTTCTCATCATAGCATGGAAGTACATCTAAAGCTACATGCCAGTTCTGGCTGATCCTGTCAAGCTGTAACATCTTTGAAAACGAGCCCGGCCACAGATGATTGTCTGAAGACCCATCTGGCTACATGAAAAGAGGGTTATCACTGAAAGGTTCGCCACTAGGTGATGGATTGTTCTGGACAAAACAACTCATAAAACCACCTGCTGTGCCAAAATAGTGGAAGGAGCATTCATACAGGTAAAGTCACAGATCTCAGAAAAAATGTCAAAGCCTTCTACTTACGCAAGTACTGGTGAACGAAATATTCAAATTGAGCTGAGATTTCATGGATGGGGTTCTTTCATCTAATGAGCTAAAGTGAAACCCATCCATGCCTGCCCATCCCATACAGCTGTTGCTCATGTCCGCCTACAAGTTCCCTACCCACCCAATGAGACGGAGATCCTTATCCTGCGTTTCTTGCCATCTTCAGTATAATGGTAGGTCACATAGGCTGCCCATTATTTATGACTCACGCTCACCACATGTTCAGTCCATCTTTTACTCCAGTACTTCATAGTTCCCTGTTTGTTATTTGTTTCAGGCTGCTCACAATGACCATAGCCTTCCCATTGACCATGGAGTGATAACTCAGTTTTCAAAGATCTAAAAAGGTTCCTTTAATGATTCCAAACAATTGTCATCACAGAAAACCATTCAATTTCAATTTCAGTTCAACAAATAATTGCAAAACATATATGCTAAGCACCGAGCTAGGGGATGGAAGAAGGTGGAAGAGTGCAACCAGGAACAAGATAGTCCCTGTGGTGAAGAAGTTTACAATATAGTAGAAAGGATAAGACATAAAGGCAAAATAACTGTGGTACACATCAGACTCTAAGTTCCGGGAAATGCAAGCGGTGGTGGTTCAGAGCACCACAAATAATAAAGTTCACACCAATATACAAATATCTACTAATCACATGCTATTGGGTCACGATGAGAGAAGCACTGGCTTCATATTGTGTTTCTGGAGGACTTGTATTTCATAGCACAGGGTATGATCGAGACTCCCATCCCACTCAGGGATCCCCTCCATAGCATCCCTGACAGGTGCCTCTGGAGTGTGTGGTTGTTCACATGTGCCCAGCTCTTTGTGACTCCATTTGGGGTTTTCTTGGCAAAGATACTGAGGTGGTTTGTCAATTCTTTCTTCAGCTTATTCTACAGTTGAGAAAACTGAGGTAAATAGGATTAAGTTCCTTTGCCCAGAGTCACACAGCTAGTAAGTGTCTGAGCACAAATTTGAATTCAGGAAGAGAAATCTTCCTGAGTCCAGGCCCAGCACTCTATCCACCAAGCCATTCAGCAGTCCTCTGGACATTTCCAGGGGATAGCAAACTCACCTCTCTGTGAGAGAGCACGCTTGGCAGCTGAACAGCTCTGATTTTTAAAAAAGATCTTCCTTATACTGAGCTGAAACCTTGCTTCCACTAACTTCCACTCAATCATTTGTCCTAATCCCACCCTCTGGACCAACGGAGAATAAGTCTATATGCACTGCTAGGTGGCAACTTTTCAAATATTTGAAGGCAGCCACCCTCACACCCCTCCTAGCTCTCTCTTACCAAGATGAACATTCTGAACATTCCGAGTCTCATCATCCACTCCTCATGCAACCTCCAACCAACCTCGTCATCTTCCTTGGAAGTACTCCTGCTTTTCCATGTCCCTTCTAAAATGTACCACCCCAAACTATACACAGAATTCCAGCCATAGTATGAGCAGCCTGCCCACAGTGTGGCTATCACCTCCCTTGAACTCCCAACTGCACATTAATATGGCTTAAGTAGCTTTTTAGCAGCTGCCTCACACTTCCAGATCCCCTTCATATAAATGATTGTCAAGCTGCATCCCCCCCATCCCATATTTATCCAACTGATGTTTTTAAACTAAGTGCAGGACTCTATGATTACTCCCTAACAACTCCCATCTTATTGCTTTTGGCCATCAGGCTTTTCTGGATACCAATTCTGTCATCCAATAATATGTCAACTGTCCCTTGCTTCTTTGTGCCAGGCTGAGACTTAATAAATATGCTTCCTACGACTTCATTCAACCTACTATGTCTATCCTATTTGAAATGTTTTATTAAAGAGAGATCCCTTGGACATGCCATTAAAGATCTCATTCCGAGACTGGCATCAGTCCTTTAATATTCATCTTTATAAACCCTTTCATCTAGTTTTTCTTCTTCCCAGTGTATAGGTCTATAAAATGGTTGACTAGAGTTGAGTTCAAATCTTGGCTAGAAAACTAAATAAAACCAACTAACTCATTGGGGGCTTAAAACTCACAATCTTTGTTTCCCTGGCACAACAATCTAACCTACTGAGATGCTGGCTATGAAACAATTGCTTAGCTTGTGAGAGCCACTGCGTCATCACTCCATGTTGCATATGTCTAAGGTGTCCCCCACACTTTCTCTTTTAGAACATCAAATCTTAAGGGAAAAGGCAGGTTTGACTTGCATAGTATCTAGTACAGGCAATTATCATGGGCAGCTGAGCCAGTCTTCTAGCGTATAAAAATGTTCCAGGGAAGGGAAGGGCACATAGAGAAGTGGAGGAAGCTGGATTAGCTCTTGTAGGCCAATTCATCAGTAGTCAATTGATGTTTTAGTCCCCAGATGGTACTAATTATGGTCTAGACATATTAACAAGGACTTCAGACATGACCAGCTTTCTCTCAGGACTTGACATCCTCCTCCAACTTGGCCCCCAGGATACACCTACAGCATCTTGTTCTTAGGGAATACACAATAAACATCAGATTAATAAATAAGTTTCCACAAGGGGTGAACCATATATCTAGGTCAGTGGGGGGGGCGGGGTTTGGGTTCTACACAGTCCAAGATGCCTGGAATGAAGTGGCCACTATGATATTAATAGCAGTTTATCTAGCTATCTATATATGTATTACACATATAATGCATGCATTTATCTAATACATGTATTGGATAGATTTAGAAGACTATGCAATATATTAACATCATAGTAATATATATTTACATCTTTATAAAACACACAATACATATACATACACATATACATACATAAATATAAAATACATATACATAAATATGTGTTTATATATACATATGCACAGTGGCCTAGCACGATGACCTGGCCCAATCAGCATCATGACAGTTTACTGGATTGTTCTAACCTCCAGATGCATTGAGGAGTAAGGTAAGAGCAGAAGAGGGACCAAAAGTTCAGTTCTGAGGCATATGCCTAAAAGCCAAAGTCACCCCCACCATGGATTCAATGCCTAACTGTGGGGATGTCCTAAGTGGATCAAGAACTTACTGCACCAATGGCATTTCCTAGCTTGGGATGCTTTGACATGAATTTTAAATAATGAACATGTGGGTGAAGGTAAAAAAAAAATCTGGCCAGGATATATAAATTCCACATCTGGGAACTGAACACACTGCACCAAAATTTCTACTCAGCCTTTTCTCCCTGGAATAATATTCTGCCTGCTGAGTTCTCTTTTCAAACTAAGACATAGAGTCTCTGAAGTCTGCCTTCAGAGATTCAAATCACTCACCACCTAGATACTCATACTGTCTCTAGACAAGTTTCAATACTTAAAAATGAGGTTCAGTATTTTATTTCATTTTGAAAGTTTGAAAAATCAGTATAGTATAATTAAATTTTTGTTATTCCTTTAGAACCAGGACATATTTAAAGTCCGTATTTTTTAATAAAGCATAAAATATTACTTTCTGTGTTTTTCTATTTCCTCCTCCCAAAAACAAAAATAGAAGGAAAAAAAAAGTTCGACAACAATTTTTAAAATGTAAAAACCAAATAAGCAACTGTCTTTATTCTTTTTTAAAATGCCATTTAGGATCCTTCATGTTTAAGATTTTCTGTTTACAGGTAGTTGTGATATTAAAGTTAAATATTTTCTGACTATGGAAGATAGAATAGTGGGAAAGAGATAGGTTATAGTTTAAAAAAAAAAGAGAGTTGTTTTTGAAGCTACCAGACATGGGTTCAAATGTTGACTCTGCAGTCTACTACTTGTTCAAGAAAGGACAAATCATTTCCACCTCTCTTGACTTTCATTTCCTCATCTGTAAATTGAGGTGATTACATTGGATGTTTCTAAGCTTCCTAGCTCTAATTATCTATACCTATCAATTGACATTGGTCTATACCAACTTGGTCTTGGCTCAGCTCAAACTTCCAGGTCTCTATGGAAAGCCAGAACAGATTGGGGAATCAGGACTCTTCCTGACCCTTTTTCTTTCTGATGGCTCCACACACTTTCCTGATAACAAGATCCTATTAAGCCATATAGTATCAACTCAATGAAATTTCCCAATCCAATGTCCAAATAAAGTGTGAACTGGTTCTGAATGTCCATGGGTATATGCACGTAAGAAAATAAAACTACTGCTGCTTGTACCTGGCCCTGGCCAGGTTTTTATATTGGGGAAAATTTACATTTTACTTGGTAGAATTCCTAGAGATGCCCATTAAATAAACTGACCATACTGGGACTGAACTAATTTTAATAAGACTTTGTAGAAGGAACATTAATCAATCAACCAAGCAGTAAGCATTTTTGTTAAGTATCTCTTATGTGCCAGTGATTATGCTAAAGCTGGAGATACAAAGAAAAAGCAAAAATCATCCCTGCCCTTAAGGGACTTGAGTAGACAAAAAATGCGTATACATATGTTTATATGTATGTGTGTACATAAATGTGTATAAAATATGTATACAGAGTAGATGAAAGGTAACCTTTGAAAGGAAGGCATTAGCAGCCAGGGAAACCAGGAAGGGCTCCTGTTCAAGGTAACAGTAGAGATGAATTGTGAAGGAAGCTGGTGACTCTAAGGGGTAGGACTAGGAGAGACAGGATTCCAGAAATAGAGGACAGGTAATATAAAGGTATAGAGACCAGAAGTGGACCTTCATGTGAGAGGCCATTATGAATGGACTAAAGAGTATATGGAAGGGAGTAAATACGCAAGAAGACTGAAAGGGTAGAAAGGGGCCAGGTTGTCAAGAGTTTGAAATGCCAAATAGAGGAGTTTACGTTTTATCCTATGAATAGAAGGGATCCACCTTAGTGAGTATGGGAGCCACAGATGCAGATATGCACTTAATGAAAATCACTGTCAGCTGGGTGGAAGACGGACTGGAGTGGGCAGAGGCTGGAGCCAATTAAGGGGCTGTACAGTAGTCCAGATGAGACTTGATAAGCACTTGAACTAGGATGGTGGTTGGAGGAGTGGAAGGAGGGGATTTTTATAGGAAATGTTGTGCATACAGAGACAAGAAAATTTGGCAACTGACTGTGTATGTGGGAAGAGTGATGGCAAATCATTGATAATGACACACAAGTTGCCAAATTGGGTGCCTTTCACAATAATAAGGAAGCTCAAGAGAGGTTGTTTTGGGCGAGAAAGATAATGAGTTTTGTTTTGGACATGTTGACTTTCAGATGTCTACAGGACATCTGGGTCAAAACATCCAAGAGGCAGCAGATGCAGTGCTCGAGAACCAAAACAGAGGAGTTTGTCTTTCATTTATATTTCATCCCACAGATATTAGGGATCTACCTTATCAAGTGGGAGAGTGACATATTCAGATGTACACTTAGTGAAAATTACTTTTATCACTTCTGTGGGTATGACATGAATGAAAATCTAGTAGACTGAGAAGTAGTCAGAGCATATATCCTAATTTGGGTGCAGAAATGATAATCGTACCAGCAAGTCATAGGAGCCAACTCTGAAAAAGATAAAAGGTCTACTCTAAAAGTTATCTCTATACTTTGTTCACTGAGTCAATGATATTGGAGGGCTTAAGATGACATCCGGGGGGAAAGAAACATTCTTCTTTGAGTGAGGGAATTTGTTTGCAGATAGAAGTATTCTATGGTATGCGTGGATCCTCTCTGCAGGACAAGGGTTCATGACATGTACTTCAAAATAAGATCTTCTCCCCCTCAACGCAGACAATGCCACATCTGAGGGTATGCAGTACTGACTGGAACAATTCCTACAGAATTATTTATCAAAGTACCCATGGACATATCCGAATTAATGGAAAAACCTGGGCAATTCAGTGTACATTCCTCCCTCCTATTTCCCTCTCTTTAAATAATAAAGACTATCACCTTTCTGAGGCATGCTAACTTGATAGAGAGCTGCCCTCAGAAGGCTTGAGTTCAGTCTTTGAGACACACAAAGGCTGCATGAATCTGGGCAATAACTTAACTTCTCAGGGCTCCAGGCAATGCTCCAAGACTATAAGCTGCAAAATAGTTGCCAGAAATCAAGATGGGGAAGTTGAGGCCCAGGGATTTTATAGTGACTTGTCCAAGGTCACACAGTATTAGAAGTGGGATTTGAAATTAGGTTTTGTGACTTAAGAGATAATTCTCTGAACATAGAGAGATTACACTTGTAGGAGTAACTTCACAGTTAAAAGCATAGCAAATTCTTCAGTAAAACTCCCCAAACAGATCCTTAATGCAAAGTAAAACAAATGTCTTTTTTAAAACATAAAAACATGTGTTTTCTACATTGTGATTACCACAGCAAAACCAGTTTCTTCATTAAAGTAAAGGAGGGGAAATTCACCTAGTATAAAATTACAGAAAATCCTAGGTTTATTTCTGTAAGAAGACTGAACCATTTCATCAAAGTTCATCCTGTATGCAATGAAAGTCATTACAAGGGATTACTAGAATAAAATTTGATTATTTCAGGAATTCTGACCATAAGCATGCAAAAAATCAGGTTGTTGAGGAAAATGAATAGGTTTTAATCAAACTTTATAAATTATTTTATAACACAGTTAATGGCATTCTACCAAAGTAGCATTCCTTGTTTACACGAATAAAATGCTCACTACATATATCAGGGATGGAGAGGGAAGTAAAAATTTAAAACTAATGGTTTATTGACGCAGTGTGGTACAAGAGGAAAAAATCTAGGATTTGAAAACAGGAGATCTTAGTTTGGGACTGGCTCAGACCTTTACTACCTGTGTGGCTGTGGGCAAGTCACTTAACCTTTATGGGTCTTACTCTCCTCATCTATAACAGGGGGATGTTGGATTAGATGACTGTTAGGTGCCTTCCAACTTTAAAGATGAATTATAGTATCCTGTTCTTCTTATAAGACAATATTGTACAGTAGAAAGAACACTGCACTTGGTGTGAGAAGACCTGGACTCAAATTGTGGACATGCCACTTAACTGTGGTGCTAGTTACAAACTTACCTTGATTGTCATTCAGTTGTTTTTTCAGTTGTGTCTGACTCTTCATGACTCCATTTAGGGTTTTTTTGGGCAAAGATATTGGAGTGGTTTGTCACTTCCTTCTCTGGCTCATTTTGCAGATGAGGAAACTGAGGCAAACATGGTTAGTGACTTGCCCAAGGTAACACAGCTAGTAAGTGTCTGAGGCCTCATTTGAACTCAGGAAGATAAGTCTTCCTGACTCTAGGCCTGGCACTTTATCCACTGTGCCACCTGGCTGTCCACTGAACTTGGGTAAGTGACATATTCTTTCTGGGACTCAATTTCTTCATCTGTAAAATGCAGATGCTCAATTCCTATCTAATTCTAAATGTAGAATTCTATGAAACCTTCATCTAGCCATGATTCAATCAAATACAGCTTAACTTCAGTTAAGTTCACCTATAACTTTCCACTGACATATTAATTTTATTTTAGCACTGTTCATTTTTCAGGCAAACAGGAAAAAGGTGAGAGAAACAGACAGACACAGTGAGAGAGACAAAGAGAAGAGACAGAAAGGAAAGAGACACAGAGAGAGGGGAGAGAGGGGGAGAGAGGAAGAGAGAGGGGGAGAGAGGAGGAGAGAGAGAGAGAGAGAGAGAGAGA
>NW_027187340.1:8721625-8756920 GCF_028583685.1 Petaurus breviceps papuanus
AGAGAGAGAGAGAGAGAGAGAGAGAGAGAGAGAAGTGCTTTTCTGGAAGAATTCATTAATGGATCTATCTCATATTAAGAAATATCACCATTCTCTGAAATGTTGTCCTTGTACACTCTGCACTTATGACATGCTTATGGCACCACCTTGTGGCCATTTCCTAGTGTTAACATTTGAGTTTATTTCAAAAGTGAAAAAATGAGAAACTCTAGGATGAATTTGGGATTTTGAAGCTATGTGGAGAGAATTGTGAAGAGTAGAGTCTATGGAGGATGTTCCATAAACCTTGTCCAACAAAAAGAATGGCATAAAAAACTATGTGAACACTAGAAAAGTAAAGAAGAGATGTACTCTAAAAAATGAAAGAGGGATGATGGAGGACATTAATTTATTTGATAAGCATTTACCAAGCACCTACTGTATGCCAGGCACTGTGCTAAGCACTAGGGATACAAAAAGAGGCAAAAGACAGTCTTTGTTCTCAAGGAGCTGATGGAGGAGACAATATCCAAATATATACAAACAAGTTATATAAAGATTAAGTATGAAGCATTTAACAGTGGGAAAGCATTGGAACTAAAATTGATCAGAGGCTAGGGTTTTAGTTGGAATTCAAAGGAAATCAGGGATGTCAGTAATCTAAGTGGATGAGGAATACATGGAACGCAAGAAAGAAAAAGAATAACATAGATTTAGACCTGAAAGAAATCTTAGAATAGATCTAGGCCCACCACCCCATTTAATGGATGAGAAAACCAAGGCCAAGATAGGGTGAATAACTTGCCCAAGGTTATAAGGGAAATGTGTCACAGCACCAAAATTGGAACCTATGACTTCTGACTCCCAATCCATCATGCTCTGACTATGCTGTCTTTAAGAATACCACCCTCAAAAGTGAGAAACAGAAATTCTTTCATGAACTTTTGGGCCTTTTTACTTAAGTAGAAGGGTACCAGATTGTCTCAACTACAAGGAAAATAAAATCTGGGTACTTAAGCAAATATGGAACTGAAAAAACTACTATTTAGGCAGAAATCCAAAATGAGTAATAAATGTTGTTCGGTCATTTTTTTCAGTTGCGTTTGACTATTTATGACCCCATTTGGGGGTTTTCTTGGCAAAGATACTGGAAGTGGTTTGCCATTTCCTTCTCCAGCTCATTTTACAGATGAGGAAACTGAGGCAAATAGGGTTAAATTACTTGCCAGGGTCACACAGCTAGGCCAGATTTTAATTCAGAAAGAGGAGTCTTCCTGAATCCAAACCTGGCACTCTATCGACTTTGACACCTAGCTGCCCAACTAACAAATATGAATTCAGAAACATGAAGCAGCCTAAACTGATAAGCAAAAATACTATAAAATAATGTCAAACTTAAGGACATCTTTATTTTCCTTCTTTCATTTATCTCTCCTATTTTTATCATTTTAAAAAATAAAGATGTATGACAATTTCAATACAAATAATTATAACTCACATGTACATTTTAAAGTACGTAAAGAACTTCTCTCAAATGAAGCCATGTAGCATGACAGATACTGAGATACTTGAAGTTAAGTCTAGTCTCAGTCACATACTTGATGCATAACCCTGGGCCAGTCATTCACCTTCTCAGGGCTTTAAGTCTTAGACTACACTTCAAGGTGCTAAATTGTAGGAAAAGTGCCAACCCCAACAGAAGGAGGAAATTTCCTATTATTATTTAGATGTAATCACAAATCTAGTCCCTATTCTATCCTCACAATACCCCTGAGGCAGATAGTGCACAAGTATCACTATTCCCTTTTTTCAGATAAATTGAGACATAGACAGGTTAAGTGATCTGCCCTAATTTGCAAAGTGTCAGAGGAAAAATATGAACTGGAGTTGCACTTGCCTTAAACTTTGCCATTCTTTCCAATGCAATACAATCCCATCTTCCATTTTTTTTCTTTATCAACAAATATCTTCCTTTAGGATACTGGGGGCAGGAGCACCTCACTTTCTCTCCTCTTTATAGATATAAATCCATGTCCTTTGTTCCCTACCAGCACCACACATTTCTCTCATTGATTGGCCAACAATAGGCCCCAGCCCAAGCACCACTTAGTTGTCATTGTTTGGGCCCAGATAGCTCTGAGTGAAAAAATAGTAAATGTTTCTGTTTGGCCAGAAACCCTAAGGGTCTTCCCTACCAGATAGACTAAATTTGTTGTTGTTGTTAGATAAAATTCCTTGGCTCATTTCTTAACCACAGCCTTAATGGCTGAATGGGTATTGAACCTTAGCTTTAAAAGGCCAAGGTCTCCCACTGCATCTCCAGTCCTCCTGATTTATATCTTGACACTGGATCCAGATGGCTTGGGAAAATAAAGTGATGCTGGTGACGTTGCACAGCCCTCCTTTACTCAAATCCAATTCATTTGCAAGTCATGGCACCACCTTCTAGATGTCATTGTCCTGCTCTAGAACAAAGGACAAACAATAATAATAACCTCCATTTCCCTAATTAATCAATGTACTAAACTCAATTCATCCATTTTGTCCATTTTTTTAGACAATTTGATTTTTTACGGTATTATCCCATTACAAAATCTGAATTTGTAAGCATAATGACACTTTTAAGTTGATATAAACTAATGGTATATAGTCAATGTATTATAAACCATAATAATGATCAACCACTATTTTACATAGTTGGCTACCTCCACAGGAAGATAAGGTTTTGCTAACTTAAAAAAATTCATAACTACATGTTTTGTTTGTGTACAGGCCAATATTGTTAGTTTAACCTTATAATTCCTAAGACAAGGGGCGGCTGGGTGGCGCAGTGAATAGAGCACTGGTCCTGGAGTCAGGAGGACCTAAGTTCAAATTCAACCTCAGAAACTTAACACAAAACTAGCCGTGTGACCTTGGGCAAGTCACTTAACCCCAATTGCCCTACCTTCCCCCTTACAAAAAGCAAAAAGAAAAATCTAAAAAAAAAAATCCTAAGACAAGAGTCAAAGATGCTAAAGTGATAAAACAAGCAGTTCTCCTTAGGTGTCTTCAACTTAAGTGAAAAATTACACAATGCATAGGGAGACATAAGAATATTATGATGTGTACACATGTGTTTGCCAGTGGGGGTGCCACTGTGCTAGATTCATGTTGCTCAGCAATGTTCATCCTAAATATTATTCCATGATAAACTATTTGAGCATGGAAGGGAGGCAAGGAGAGAAATGTATGGCATCTATAGGGAACACAGGACAGCAGAGGTTTAAAAAATGTTTCCCCTCAACACCTGATGGTGGTATAGGCACTGGAAACCCTACTGAACTCTCCTGGAATTTCCCCACTTGATCTGGTGTTAGTTGAGGCATCTACCCATTCCAGTAATCCTCTCAGCTGGCCTTTCATTGTAGCCTAAATCCAGTCTTCCTCCATTCTCTCTTACCTAGGGATAGGGATTTCTTCCAGTTACTTCCTACCCTTGGTCCTATCTAGACCCTATTCCCATCAAGATCCTCCCTAGAACCCTCATCCAATCACCCCACATTACTTGATCAACCCTAGATCCCTCCCATAGTCTTCCTGTATATAAGATTCATCTTGTTTCCATCAAAGTGCTCAGATTTAATCTGGCCAGCTTGTATTAGGATACAAATGTTTAGATTCCTTAAGAGTCTGGTCAATATGGCATATCTTTAATAAATCTTGTCTTTGACTGAGAGAAAGCTTGGGTTGAATTCATTCAGGCAGACCCCACATGTCGTTATTTCAGGGAGCCAGCAACCCTCAACCTCAACACATCAATTGGAGATTTCTTTGATTTAACCAACACCTTCCTCCTTGAAGAGTCAAAGAACCCTAGGGAAGGTTAGAGCATTCATTTACTCCTTGATATTAATTATTTCTTTAAAAGTACATGACATCCTTGATTTCCTCCTCACTTATTTGGATTTGAGATTTGGGGAAAGAGGCCATTTTGGAACCAGGGACAAATGGGAGTAGAACATGTCTGTTTGGGGCATACATAGCAAAAGAATACTAGATAGCTAGTTATCAGGGAAAAAAAGGAAAATTTTGGTCTGCACTTTGAAGTTTACCTTTGGCCATGGAGATAAATGCAAAATACAACTGAAATTCATCTCTACGCTGTTTGGGGACTTGGGCAGTAGCACAAGTTGCCATTGTCAATGGGCCTTTGAAGACTTCTGGGTAGAATGTGTCTCATCTGGAATAAGAAGAAGAGTCAAAAATAGATGCTGCTATTCTTTCAATCATCCTTGATTCTTGTTACTCTCCCCTTCCTAGCACCTCTTGCTATAGGTAGGCTTCAACATTATAGACAAATTTACCTGTGCTAGGATGATAGAGAATGCTTTAAAAAAAACATTAAGCATTTTTCAGTAATTGACCTATTAAATGCATTTTCTTGTATTTTGTATTAATTTCTTCCACTTTCATCATTTCATTTTAATGGGAGATGACCAGCACTATGGTAAGGGAAAATGTCAAGTCAACAAGCATTTATTAAACTCTTACTGTTTGTCAGGCACTATGCTAAATGCTAGGGAAATAAACAAAAGGCAAAAGCAGTCCTCAAGGAGCTCACAATAAAACAACTTTGCACAAACAAGATACAGACAAGATAAATTGGAGATGATCTCAAAGGAAAGGTATTAAAATGAAGGACTGGGAAAAGATTCTCATAGTAGGTAGGATTTTACTTGATTTTAGGAAACCAGGGAAGTCAGAAAGAAGGCAGAGAAGTGAGAGATCATTCCAGACTTGGAGGATTGCCAGTGAAAGTGCACAGAGTCAGGAGACAGTGTCATATTGTAAGAACAGTAAGCAATGTCACCAGATCATAGAACAGAGAGGAGTAAAGTGCAGGAAGATTTAGGAAGATAAGAAGGGGCCAAGTGATGAAGACTTTAAGAGGAAATCATTGGAGGTAGAACTTAGCATACTAAGACCTGTGTACTATGTGTATTGATTATATTAAGTCCTTACTTGTCTACTCAAACCTTAAAGGCACTTTATGACTGGGAATTCAATTAGGTAAGCATTTAAGGAGTGTCTACTATGTTTCAGATATCATGCTACTTCTGAGATACAAATACAAAACCAACACAGTCTCTGCCCTCAAAGATCTCTATTACTTGAGTGGGTGGTAGTAGTGGTGAGTAAAACAAGGGGTACACAGATAAGCAAATAAATATGAAGTTATTTGGAAGAGCCAAGAAAAAGAGGGAATAAGAAAAGAGCTTTTATAAGAGGACATTTCCACTGATTCTGGAAGGCAACTATGGGTTTCCAGAGGTAGAGATGAGGAGGGAAAATATTCCAGGAATAAGGTACAAGTCTTTGCAGAAGCATGGACATAAAGGGTAGAATGTCACATCTGGGAAAGAGCAATTAAACCAGTTTGGGTAGAGTAAAGGGTGTGTGAATAGGGGCAATGCATAACCAATCTCAGGGTTCTTATATGAGTCATAATACTTCAGTGCCTAAGTGTCTATGCCCCTACATACAAATGTACCTAAGAATTTAAGTATCTAATTACCTATGTACTTAAGTATTTATGTAATTAAGTACCTATATGTCACCTAAGGCTGGTAAAAGGCAGGAGTTATACCAGATAGGTTCTACCACCCCTATTGAAGGAGCTGGTAGGAGAGAAAAAGGAAGACGGGAGTAAGAAAATCATGTTGAAAGTTATTTTAAAAAAGAGTTTATCATTACTGACTTAAGTACCCACACCTATATGAAGCTGGAGCAGTAGAGAAGTCTGGCCAGGAGGGAAGGGCTCCCTCCATTCTCAATTGGACTTCCATGCATATGAAAAAACTAACTTCATATAATCCAAAAGTTTCCTACTTCCTCCAAACAAATTCACCAAAATTCCTAAAAGCTAATTTTTCCATCCATGTCCAAATGTGTGATAGTGAGGGACTTCCAGTTGCTATGGTATAAGGGTCCAAACCTCCCAACTCCAATCTTTTTTTGAGGGGGGAGGGGGAATGGGGTTAAGTGAAGAATATCAGATGTGTCACTGAAGGAGTTATTTGACATTTTTTTTCTTTATACATCTAAATAAAAATATGCCAGAGTTTTATCATCTGAAAAAAAATGATACCTCTATACCTAAGTACGTACCTGCCTATGTACTTGGGTAATCAGTTTGGATTAAATTGAATTTGGAATTGAATTGAATTCGACTAGTTTGAACCAAATTGAATTTGTTCAGACCAGTTTGAACTGTTTTTGATAGGACTGAAGCAATTTAGATTGGTTTGTACTGAATTAACCCAGTTTAGATTGGTTTCAACCAAACTGAACTGGTTTAGGCAGATTTCAATCACTTTGAATGAGATTAAAGTGGCTTAGACCAGATTAATTTGAGCACCTATCTTAATTAAGTACCTAAGTATGTAAGTATTTAACTAAATGCCTACATTACTAGGTATTTAACTGAATGGCTATGTTGCTAAGCACTCAAGTAATTGAATACCAAGTACCTAATTTCCTATGGAACACATGCACTTAATATGTCTCTAATTATCTCTATGTCTAAGTACTTGATTAGCTTGATTATGTAATTAAGTATCTAAATAACTTATTACCTTTTAATTAAATGACTGATTACCTTTTAACTAAGTACCTTTGTACCTAAATGACTAAATACTTATTTCTAAACCTAAATAGTTTAGACCCTTTTGAACTGGACTGAACAGGTTAAAATTGGACTTTTAAGGAGAAACAGATTAAAGCCTACTGAATGAGTCTGAACTGGTTTTGATGTATGTGAGCTGGATCAAACTGGTTTAGACCAGTTTGAACTGCTTTGGATCAGTTTGAACTTGACCTAAGTATGTTTAACTCAATTCCTAAGGAACTCACTACTTCAGTATCTAATTAACTGATTTTGAAGTATTTAAATCCTTCTGTACCTTAAATTAAGTACCAAAGTACTTAATTTCTTAATTAACTGATTGCCTAAGTGTCTAATTACCTAATTATCCTAAGTACTAAATTACCTTTTACCTAAATTCCTATGTATTTTAGTAACTAAGTACACTTCTCTACCTAAACCTAAACAGTTAAGAACTACAATGGACAGGCTAGCACCAGACTTTTGATTGGAACCAGATAAAGGTGAACCTGTTTAGACTAATTTGAATAGTTTTAGACCAATTTGAATTGGATTCAACCAGTTTGGGACAATTTGATCTAGTTTAAATTGGTTTATACCAGTTTTAACAGGATTGAAGTGGTTTAGATAATGATAGGCCATTTGTTTAGCATATCTGAGTCCAGACATAGAAGTGCATAAACAAACAAACAAATAAATAAAATATCTAAATTCCTTACTAATCACCTTTGTAACTATATATCCAAATGCCTCAGTATCAAATTACCTAATTAACTGATTGCCTAATTACCTAAGTACCTAATTATTTACCTAAGAACCTAAATAACTGATTGCCTAAGTACCTAATTTCTTTTGTCTCTAAGCACCTAAGTTCCCTAAGAACCTAATTACTAAGTACCTATATGCCTAAGTATCTAATTAACTGATTACTAAATAGTTAATTAACTGACTAAGCCCCTATTGCCTAAGTGCCTAATTAACAGATTACATAAGTACCTAATTTTCTAAGGAGGTGGGCATTTACTAATTACCTAGGTACTTAACTTCTTTAATTACTTGATTAAATATTTAATTAACAAATAGCTTAATTATTTATATGATTAATTACCTAAATGCCTATGTATTTAAGTAACTGATTACTAAGTACCTATGTACTTAAGTCCCTTTGTAGCACCAGTTTAACCAATTTAGACTAGTTTGAACTAGACTGAATAAGTTTGGATGAGCAGAAACCAGTTTAGGCTGATTTGAGTCAGATCAAACTAGTCTGAAATAAATTGAACCAGTTTAAGACAATTTGAACCTAACTGAACTGGTTTGAACCATTTGCACTGGTTTAGACCAGTATAAATGGATTTAAACCAGATTAAGCCTGTTTGAACTAGTGTAGATTGGATTTAGCTAATCTAAGTTCAATCAGTCAGTTCAAGCTGATAAACCACTCATTTCATATATGTGAATACACAAATATCTCACTACACAAATACTGAAATACCTAAACACCTAATTACCTATGTACCTTAGAACCTATGTACCTAATTACCTAAAATCCTTAAGTGCCTATGTTCCTAGATACTTAAGTATTTGGTGCCAAAGTACCTAAGGACTTACTTCTCTGAGCACCTGAGTACTTAATTACATAAGTACCTAAATAACTATACCTAAGTACATAAGTTCATACCTAAATACTTTATTACCAAGGTATCTATATTTATACACCCCTAAGTAGCTATGTAACTAAGTGTCTAATTACCCAATTAACTGATGGCCTAAGTACTTAAATATGTATGGTCCTAAGTATCTAAGTTATATACCTAATATACCCATATATCTAAGTTCTTAGGGTCTATGCAAAGGAATTTTAGCTATTACAAGATTTCTTACACTGGTCACTGACATATTGTGACATAGTTATAAAAGCAAAACAGAAATGTCCCTCCATTGTAAACTATTGCCATGCATGACATTTACATTAACTATGGCTAATGATAAAAATACAACTAATCCTTACAGGAAAGAAGAAAAATATCAAGTCCATGAATTGTTGACAAATTTCTCATCAAGGTCATTTTTTTTTAATTTTGAGATATTTTCCTTTTACTAAAGTCATGTGTGCCCATGAGGGGAAAAAAACAAACAAAATTATGTTTGAATTTGACACATTTTGTATTGCATAGCAGAGATCCATGCTTAGTCAACGTCTTCATGTAATTATGACATTTCCCCTTGAAATTCTTTATAATAGAATGATAATATTAATTTGTGAGCTTCCTGTTGCAAATATTTTTCTGGTATATCTTTTTTCCACTTGAACACCATAGTCATTTTATACATAACACAAGTATGCAAGAATAAATTATTCTATAATAACAAAAAGAAGATTGTGCAAGGGTTTTAAAAATTATTTGTAAAATAACAATATCCTAAAACTTAGAAGTCTAGGCCTTTGATTGGCCAGCAGATATCATGAAGGTAAAACAATTGAAAAGAATTATGATATCTCTTAAATGGCAAGTATTGGGGTGGCCAGGTGGCTCAGCGAGTAAGAGCACCGGCTCCAGTGTCGGGATGACCTGGATCAAAATCCAGGCTCAGATACTCAGCACCACACCCAGAAATAACTGGCCGTGTAACCTTGAGCAAGTTACTTAACCCCGATTGCTTTAAAAATAAATAAATAAATGGCAAGTATTTTCTGCCATGATTAATTAAAGTTCAAGTGGAATTAAACTTAATTTGAAACATAAATTTCCTCATTCTTATTTCCAGCTTGATTTTCATATGTAGACAACTTTCATTTAAGTTCAGTGGAGCTTAATGTGAATTATGACTTAACATCACACAGTCTAAAACTATTTACATGGAAATATAAGGATTTCTCTACATGCAGGGATTTCCTACATTTGGTATTTTCACTTTATCATGCTTCGAGTACAGGCTTCTGTACTTCAGGCAAATATTTATTAAACTAGAATTTACAAGTATTTCATCATTTAAAGAAAAGGTGCTTATTTATGACTCCTACTCAAACCCAGATATGTTTTCTACATTTTGCAGCAGTCTCCAGATAGTCATATCTTTGTTTGTTTTTGTCCTTTCACACTGCCAACTGGATAGCCATGAAGAAAAAAGCACTCTCCCAAAGGTAAGATAAATGTCCTAAAAAAGGTCAGAGATTATAATAGGAACACTAAGACTAAGTAAGTTCTTGCTTCTACTCCAACAATAAGTAAAGGCTAGGAGTGGGAATAGTTGGGATTGACCCTCTGGAGGTAGGGTGCATATTTTGTTAAATCAGTTCCATTCCACTTCTGTTAGATCAATAATCATTATACTGCTAGCAACTCAATAATGGAATAAGATACTTGAAATACACATGAATAGTGCTTTTCCCTTGCATGATATAATCATATAATCACTTTTAAAATATACTATCTACTGGAAGTTATTAAGTAGAAAACGGATTAAGAAAATTTAAGAAACTAAAATTTTTATGAGAAAAAGAAATGATCTCATTTGTTCATTTTGGAAATATGCTTCAAAAGTACATTAGGAAATGTTCACACACTCTTTGAATATAGGAGAGTTTATGTTCTCATGTACAAATTGTGTCAGACATTGATAATCAAAAATTGAAAAGTGACAAATTGCTCCTGAAATTTTACCTTGGCAAAAGGGAATATATTATCTTTTGTGACCATTGTTGCAAAGAGAAAAATTCATCTGTCCTAAAACATGTAAACAATGACCTCTTGACATTTCTACATACCTGTACTTGTGCCTACCAACAGTGATCCAGGGCTGGATGAATGTGCAGGGATCTTCCCATCATTCAGTTGCTTTACCCTCTTCAGGTGTGATTTCCCATTGTAATGGACCTGAGCCTGAGCTGCAGAGTTCAGCTGAATGTTGCACACGTCACAGAAGGAAAAGAGAATTTTCTTTTTTTCTTTACTCAACTGAGAGTCAGGTCGTTCATGCTTTGGTCCTTTTTCTTCAAAACCTCGTAGAAAGGTAGCCATATTCATAAGTCCATCTTCGAGGCTGTAGTCAGGACTTAAAGGACGCTTCATACCTATAGAAAGAATACATGGTCCTTGAAATCAGAAACTGACTGGCCATTTGTTCTCAACACGTTTAAATTTTAAAATCGCTATATATGTAGCTAAGTTCAGCAAAAATTCATCCATACCACCCAATGCCAACTGTTAAGGAATATTTATTCATTCAAAAACCTATATTAAGTGCCTACTACGTACAGAATATAGTGCTAGGGAATAACAAAGCTCCTGCTTTTATGGAGCTAGAAGTTCAGTAAAATAATAAGATACACACAAATAATTATCATACATTATATTATACAGTAAGTGGTTTTGAGATTTATAAAATACAGCTATTAAGATCACAGAATTTCAGAGTTGGAAAGGGTTTCAGAGGTTAACCAGAATTTGAGGCTATTCTCTGCACACTAGATAGATAAAATGTTTAAAAATCTAGCCCCCCAAAATTGTAAGATACAAAATATGATCCACCAAAACCTATATTCCACATGTAAGAATATTCCCTCCAAGTGGAGAAAGGGACCACATGTGGGAGGAGGAAGAGGAAGAAAAAGAGGAAGAGAAAGAATAGGAAGAAGGAGGAGGAAGAAAGAGTAGAAGAAATTTTGATATACTAGTTTGATATTCAAACCAGAAAGTAAAAAGAAGTTGGAGGGAAATGGAAAGATGGTCCATAAGTCTTGTATAGATGGGTAAATAAAGGAGTTGACTTTATTTTGAAGCTAAGGTTAACAAGAAATGATTGCATGAGGCATTTGGTGAGCTCATATACATTGTTCATGATAAATACTTAAAAAAAAGACCAACATAAGAAGAATAGCAGTCCATATGCCAAAAGTTGTTATAGATAAGATAAAGAGGTCTAAAAATTCTGTAAGGAATTTATTAAAAAACTGTGCAGTAAAACAATATATATACATATTAATACTCAGTGACATTAATGTATAGATGACATTGGCAAAAAAAAGTTTTGAAAAAATGGTTTGGGAGTAAAATATGAGAGATAAAAGGTTTATATTCCACACAAAAGTCTCCTAACTACATGTTACAAATTCTTTGACAAAAAATTAGAAATACTGAATGTGGCAAACACCAAACTATATCATAAAACTGAAATTGTGTTTTGGCCATATTTTAATGAACAAAAAATGACTCATTATTGATGTTGGAGTCATTCTTGAATCAATTATTTATGTGCAGTCTAACTTACTAGAGAAAAGATTAAAATTAATAGAAAGGTAGCAGAATATTTTTAAAAGATATAGCATGAAATGTACATGTAATCTAACCTAATTAAACAAATCATTGATATTAAAAGATGGGGAATGGGTGGAAGAATGAACATTGACATGGAATACAGGAATTTTGTACAGATATTTAAGTAATGCAAAGTGATTTACATTACAAAGAGAACAAACTTAGCTAAAAGTACCTAAGATAAAAGTACCTAAGATTCTACTACCAATTCCATTTGAAGATGGCAGAGTAAGCAGTAAATTGCCATAACTCCCCCATATTCACCTCCAAATGACCATAAAATAGTGCCCACCAAAAATTATTGAACAGCAAAACCAGCAAAAAGATGGAATGAAACAATCTTTGAGCCCAAGAAACTTGGAAGATCAACAGGAAAAGTCTGTCTCACTTGGGTAAATGGGGAGCTCAGTCCAGGAAAGAAAGCATCTCAGCAATCAAACAGCAAGTCCCACTTCAGCAAACCAGCAGTAGACCTGGAGCCCCAGTGTGGTGGAGCAGGCAAATACCAACACCAAGACCCCTCCACATGCCTCAGCATAGCCAGGGGGAACAGGTAGACTCCAACTCTGAGAATTGCCACTTGCTTCAGCACAGTCCTGGGCAAAGAGGCAACCTCAAGTCCCCAGATTCATGATTCAGTAAAGCCCCAGGCAAACAGGCAAACACTATATGGATGCCTAAGAAAATAGGCAGTCACCTGCTCAGGGCCCCTGCCCCATGTGGTTTAGCATCACCCTGGACAAAAAGAGGGCCACCAGCAGCCAGACCACCACACACTTCACTGTAGCCCTGGGGAAATGAAGAAACACCTCACTGGCCTCAGCAAACACCATATACCACTACTGGGACACCAGCTCTGCTCCAGGTAA
The DNA here is from genome assembly GCF_028583685.1 of Petaurus breviceps papuanus. NCBI lineage: Eukaryota > Metazoa > Chordata > Mammalia > Diprotodontia > Petauridae > Petaurus > Petaurus breviceps. Next base: position 8,734,438 of record NW_027187340.1, read on the forward strand.
GCTTCCAGACCCATATGACCTCCAGCAGCATCAATCATCCTGCACTGTAACCCCTCAGCATGGCACCAGAAATCAGGGTTCCAAATGGGAATGCCTCAAGGCAACATCAGTAAAGCACCAGGTAAAAAGCCAGTGCCTGCAGCTCCTTGCACAAGAAGCCTGAGACAGTGTCCCTTCCACCCCAAAAGCAGAGATAAAATTTAAAAGAAAGGAAAAAGGCCAGAAGAAATAAGCAAAAAACAGCCAAAAAATAATTGAACCATAGAAAGTTATTATGGTGACGGATGACAAGATCAAGACATAAACTCAGAAGAGGACAGCGATGTCAAAACACCTACAAGCAAAACCCCAAAGGAAAACAGAAAGTGGTCTCATACCCAGGATGAACTAATGGAAGAGCTCAAAAAAGAGCTTTAAAATCATATAAGAAGAAAAATTGGGAAAAGAAATGAGAGTGATGCAAGAGAATTATGAAAAAAAAGAGGCAACAGTTTAGAAAATGAAAACTGCTTAAAAATAGAATTGGCCAAATGGAAAAGAAGACACAAAAATCCACTGCAGAAAAAACACCTCCTTAAAGAGTATAAGCTAATTCAGGAAAACAACTCCTTAAAAGTTTGAATTGGGCAAGTGGAAACTAATGACTCTATAAGACACCAAGAACCAGTCAAACAAATTCAAAAGAATGAAAAAGTATAAATACCTCATGGGAAAAACAACTGACCTGGAAAATAGATCCAGGAGAGACAATATCAGAATCACTGGATTACCTGAAAGCCATAATCAAAAGGAGGAACTGGACAGCATCTTTCAAGAAATTTTCAAGGAAAACTGCCCTGATATCCTGAAACCAGAGGACAAAATAGGCATAGAAAGAATTGCCTCAGAAAAGAGATCCCAAAATAAAAACTGCAAGGAACATTATAGCCAGGTTTCGTAACTATTAGGTCAAGGAAAAAACACTACAAGTAGCCAGAAAGAAAAAATTTAAATATTGGGGAGCCACAATCAGGACTACACAGGACTTGACAGCTGCAACACTAAAAGACGTGGGGTCATGGAACATGATATTCTAGAAAGCAAAGGAGCTAGGACTACAACCAAGAATCACTTATTCAGCAAAATTAAGTATACCTCATCAAGGAGAAAAAATGGCCATTCAATTCAACAGAAGTATTTCAAGCTTTCCTAAGGAGGAGACCAGAATTAAATAAAAAATTTGATCTCCAATATTAAGACCTAAGAGAAGCATAAACAAGTAAAGAGGGAAAAGAAAATATAAAGGATTCAATAGATTTAAACTGTTAACATCCCTACATAAGAAGATGATACTAAAAATTCTTAAAAATTGCATTACTAAGGGTACAGCTAGAAGGACTAATACACAAACAGAAGGTATGGGTATAAGGTGAATTTGAGAGAATGCCATAAAAAAGGGATGAGAAAGAGGATTATACTGGGTGCAGAAAGAAGGTAAAAGTGGAATGGGGTAAATCATTTCATATGCAGAGGCTCAAAAGACCTACTGCAGTAGAGGTGAAGATGGGAAGGTAGACAATGGGGATTATTTGAAACTTATTCTCCTCAGTATTGGTTCAAAGAGGGAATAATAATACACAATCAATTTAATATAGGAATCTCTCTTACCCAAAAGGGAAATAGGAGGAGAGGAGATTAAGCAAAGGGAAGTGGGGGGCACTGACAGAAGTGAGGGCAGATCAGGGAAGGTGGCATATAGAAACAAAACACTAGTGAGGAAGGAAAGGGTGAAAGGAGAGGACAAACAGCAGGAAGAATAAGGTGGAGGGAAATACACAGGTAGTAATCATAACTGTGAATGTGAATGGGATGAACTCTCATAAATGGAAATGGACAGCAGAGTGGATAAAAAAATCAGAATCTTACAATATGTTGTTTACAGGAAACATACTTGAAGCAAAGAGTCACACACAGAGCAAAGGTAAGGGGCTAAAGGAGAATCTATCATGCTTCAGCTGAAGTAAAAAAAAAAGGCAGGGTAGCAATCCTGATCTCAGATAAAATAAAAGCAAAAACAGACCTAATTAAAAGAGATAAGGAAGGAAGCTATGTCTTGCTAAAAGGTACCATAGACAATGAAGCAATATCAATACTAAACATCCATGCACTAAGTGGCATAATATCCAAATTCTTAAAAGAGACGTTAAATGAGTTATAGGAAGAAATACAGAGCAAAAGTATACTAGTGAGGGACCTCAACTGTCCCCTCTCAGAACTTGATAAATGTGAATAAAAAATAAAGAAGGGAGGAGAATATTAGAAAAGTTTTTTTTTTAATAGACCTTTTGAGAAAACTAAATGGAAACAGAAAGGAACATAACTTTTTCTCCAGTAAAACATGGCACCTACATAAAAACTGACCATGTAATAGGGCATAAAACCCTAAAAATCAGACATAGAAAGGCAGAAATATTAAATGCATTCTTTTGGGATTATAATGTAATTAAAACTACATTCAACAAAGGGCATTAGAAAGATAGATTAAAAATTAATTGGAAACTAAACAATCTAATCCTAAAGAATAGGTGGGTCAAAGAACATATCATAGAAACAATCAATAATTTCATTAAAAAGAATGACAACAATGAGACAAAATTTATAGGATACAGTCAAAGCAGTACTTGTGGGAAAATTTATTTCTCTAAATTCTTACATCAACAAAAATGGAAAAAGAACAGATTGATGGATTGGACATGCAACTAAAAGTACTAGAAAAAGAACTAATTAAAAATCTCCAATTGAACACCAAATTGAAAATCTTGAAAATTAAAGGTGAGATTAATAATACTGAAAGTTGGGGGGTCGGAGCCAAAATGGCGGAGAAGGATGACCTTCCCGCAGCTCCAGCTTCCACCCTCCCCAATCCATGTAAAAAGGAGACTCTAAAAAAACTTTGGAGCTGCAGAACCCACAAAATGACACAGAGAAGCTAACCTGCCGCTGAGGACAGCCCTGCAGGCCAGCAGGAATCCAGCACAGCACTCTGGGAGCCAAGCCAAGCCCCTTGCCTAGGCTTTAGCCCCAGGGTGGGCCTGACCAGCTGCTGTCCAGAGGGACTCCAGATCAGCAGCAGCTGTGGCCATTTCCAGATTTATCAACACATAGACACAAAGGACAAAGTGAGAGGTCAGTACAGTCTGGACTTTGGGACCAGTAAGTGGGAGTATGTGGCTTTTACCCCCAGGGCTAAAAGCCACTGAGATGCCGGCACAGCCAGCCAGCAGCTTCAGCTCTTGGCCTGTAGAGTGTAGGGGGACCAAGCACCAGTCTGAGGGGTAATCGCTCTTGCTCTACCCTGCTTGGATCTGGATTGCAGTCTAGGGTGGAGGTTCTGGGGTGTGTGTCCAGCTTGCCAGAGCATGTGGAGACCTCAGAGAGTGTACCCATCTAATACCTCCAGCAGCTGAGAAAACCCCAGCGTTTGGGATGAAAGCTCCCCTGTCTGGTGGCAGAGTCCTATTGTGGCAAAAAGCCCAAAAGTCAAGTAATTGAGTGGCAAAATGAGCAGGCAAAGGAAACAAAGCAGACAGAAGATTCCAACAATACACTCCTATTTTGGGGACAAAAAGGAGCAAAGCATGGAAAAGGAGGAAAACAGTGAAGTCAGAACTCCGGCACCAAAAGCTTCAAAGGAAAATACAAGCTGGTTACAGGCCATAGAGGACCTTAAGAAAGATTATGAAAACCAAATAAGAGAAGTGGAGGAAAAATTGGGAAGAGAAATGAGAACAATGGAAGAAAATTATGAAATGAGAATCAACAGCCTGACTGAAGAAAATAATACCTTAAAAATCAGACTGACTCAAATGGCAAAGGAGGCCCAAAAAGGCAATGAGGAGAAGAATGCCTTAAAAAGTCAAGTTTGCCAGATGGAAAAAGAAGCTCAAAAGCTCATTGAGGAGAATCATTGCTTCAGAATTAAATTGGAGCAAATGGAAGCTAATGACTTTATGAGAAATCAAGATGCTGTTAAACAGATCCAAACAAATGAAAGAATAGAAGGCAATATGAAATATCTCATGGGAAAAACCGCTGACCTGGAAAATAGATCCAGGAGAGATAATTTAAAAATTATTGGACTGCCTGAAAGCCATGACCAAAGTAAGAACCTAGAAATCATCCTCTAGGAAGTTCTCAAAGAAAACTGCCCTGATGTTTTAGTACCAGAGGGCAAAATAGAGGTTGAAAGAATCCACCGATCACCTCCTGAAAAAGATCCCAAAAAGAAAACTCCTAGGAATATTATAGCCAGGTTCCAGAATTCCCAGATTAAGGAGAGAATATTACAAGCAGCCAGGAAGAAACAATTTGAATATTGTGGAAACACAATCAGGATAGCCCAGGATCTGGCAGCTTCTACACTGAGGGATCGAAGGGCTTGGAATATGATATTCTGGAGGGCAAAGGACCTGGGATTAAAACCAAGAGTCACCTACCCAGCAAAACTGAGTATCATGTTTCAGGGGAAAATATGGTTATTCAGTGCAATCGAGGACTGTCAAGCATTTTTGCTGAGAAAACCAGAATTGAACAGAAAATTTGACATTCAAATACAAGAAGCAAGAGAAGCATGAGAAGGTAAACAGGGAAAAGGCATCATAAGGAACCTTTCAAAGTTGAACTATTAGCATTCCTACATGGAAAAACAATAATTGCAATATATAAAACTTTTCTCAGTAGTTGAAGGGATTAGAAATATATATATTTGTCTATATATGAGGGTATATGGGAATATGAATACATATGTGAATGTGTATATATGTTTACAGGTATACATAGATAGAGGGCACAGGACCAATTTAACAGGAAGGAATGATACTTAAAAGGTGAAATTAAGAGGTGAGAGGAATATGAGAGGAGATAGGGAGAGACAGAATGGAGTAAACTATCTCATACAGAAGAGGCAAGGGGAAATGGTTACAATGGAGGGGAAGAATAGGAAGGCAAAAGGGAGTGGGTCAACCTTATTGTCATTGAATTTGGCTTGAGGAGGGAATGAAATACACATTAAATAGGGTATCTCACCCTCCAGGAGAATGGGGGGTGGAGGGGAAGGGGATGAGAGAGGGCATGATAGAAGGGAGGGTAGGCTGGGGGGAAGGGAAGTTGGAAGCACTCACTTTTGAAAATAGATGGGATCAAACTAGAGAATAGAACAAGAAGGAGGTGGGATAGGAAGGAGGGAAATATAGTCAGTCTTTTACAATATGTCTACTATGTTATTGTTTTGCATTAGCCACACATGTACAACCTATACTGAACTGCTTATCTTCCCAGTAAGGGTGGGTGACAAGGAAGGAAAGGAATGAATCTGGAATTGAAAGTTTTAAAATCAAATATTCAAATATATATGTGTGTATGTATATATATGTGTGTGTATGTGTATATATATACATATATATTTGTATATATGTACATATATACTATTATTAATACCATCTTTCATGTAATTGGGAAATAAGATATACAGGCACTGAGGCATAGAGATCCACTGGAAAAGTCGAAAGGGGTATGGGAGAAAATATGGGAGAGAACAGATTGGAGGAGGGGATATCCTGTGGGTCTGCTATTTTGGGGCAGTAGGTAGGGGAAAAACGGGGAGAAAATTTGTAACTCAAAATCTGGCGGAAATGAATGATGTAATTCAGAAGTTAATAAAGTATTAAAAAAAGACTGAAAGTTAATAAGAGAAACTATTGAGCTAATAATCTAGGAACTGGTTTTATTAAAACACACACAAAGACACACTCACATCGATAAGATAGATAAGCCATTGGTTAATATGATTAAAAAGAAGAAAACCAAATATCCAGTACCCAAAATGAACAGGGTAAAATCACCACTAATAAGGAATAAATTAAAGCAATCATTAGGAAATATTTTTCCCAGTTATACGCCAATAAATCTAACAATTTGTGTGAAATTGATGAATATTTATAAAAAATAAATCGCCAAGATTAACAGTTCAGGGAATAGAATATCTAAATAACCCCATCTTAGAAAAATAAATTGAACAAGACATTAATGAATTCCCTATGAAAAAATCCCCAGGGCCAGATGAGTTCACAAATGTATTCTACAACATTTAAAGAACAATTAATTCCAATACTATACAAACTATTTGGAAAAATAGATGAAGAAGGAGTCCTACCAAATTCCTTTTATGGCACACATATGGTGCTGTTACCTTAACCGGGAAGAGCTAAAACAGAGAAAGAAAATTATAGATAAATTTCCAAAATCAGTATCAAAGGAAAATTTTCAAATAAAATACTAGCAAGGCAATTATAGTAATCTATCACAAGGATTCTACACTATGGTCATGTGGGATTTAGACCAGGGATGCAGGGTTAGTTCAATATTCAGAAAACTATCAACATAATTGACCATATCAATAACAAAACCAACAGGGAGTATTCCTTAGAATGATAAGCAGTATCTACTTAAAATCATCAGCAAGTATTATCTGCAATGGGGATAAGCTAAACCTTCCCAATAAGATCAGGGTGAAGCAAGAATGCCCACTATCACCACTATTATTCAATATAGTACTAGAAATATTAGCCACAGCAATAAGAGAAGAAAAAGAAATTGAAGGAATTGGAATGGTAACGAGGAAACAAAATAATCACTCTTTGCAGATGATATGATGGTATACTTAGAGAACCCTAGAGAATCAAGTCAAAAATTGCTTAAAATAATGAACAACTTTAGCAAAGTTACAGAATATAAGATAAGCCTACATAAATCATGAACATTTCTTTATATGACCAACAAAGTCCAGCAGCAAGAGATAGAAAAATTACATTTAAAATAACCATAAACAATATAAAATACTTGGGAGTCTCCCTGCCAAGACAAACTTGGGAACTGTATGAACACAATTACAAAACACTTTTCACACAAATAAAATCAGATCTTAACAACTGGAAAAATATCAATTGCTCATGAGTAGGTTGAGCCAATATAATAAAAATGACAAAGCTGCCCAAACTAATTTACTAATTCAGTGCCATACCAATCAAACTACCAAAAAATTGTTTGATCGAGACATAAAAAAATAACATCAAAATTAACCTAGAAGAACAAAAGGTCCAGAATATTAAAGTAATTGATTGAAAAAAATACAAAGGAAAGTGACCTAGCAATACCAAATCTCAAACTACATTTTAAAGCAATAATCATCAAAACTATCTGGTACTGGCTAAGAAATAATGTGGTGGATCAGTGGAAAAGGTTAGGTACATAAGGCACAGTAGTCAATGAATATAGTAATTCAATGTTTAATAACCCCAAAGAACCCAGCTTTTGGGATAAGAATTCACTATGTGACAAAAACTGCTGGGAAAACTGGAAAACAATGGGGCACAAACTAAATATAAAAACCAATATCGTACACAGTATGTATACCAAGAAAAAGGCAAAATAGGTGTGTGATTTAGACATAAAGGGTGATGCCATAAGCAAATTAGGAGAGCAAGGAATAGTCTACCTGTCAGATCTATAGGGAGAGGAAGAATTCATTATCAGAGATATAGAGTATTATGAAATATAAAAGATACTTTTGGTTACATTAAATTATAAAGCTTTTGTACAAACAAAACCAATTCAACCCAGATTAGAAGGAAAGGAGAAAGTTGGGAAACAATCTTTAGAGCAAGAGTTTCTGATACAAAGCCTCATTTCTCAAATATATAGAGAACTGAGTCAAATGTATAAAAATACAAGCTATTCCCCAAGTGATAAATGGTCAAAGGATATAACAGGAAGTTTTCAGATGAAGAAATCAGAGCTGTCTATAGGCACATGAAGAAGTGCTCTAAATCACTTTTGATTAGGGAAACGCAAATTAAAACAACTCTGAAATACCACCTCACACTTATCAGATTGACTTATTGGCCAAAAAAATGGAAAATTATAAGTGTTGGAGAGGATGTGACACTAATTGAGACACTAATGAACTATTGGTGGAGTTGTGAACTGATCCAACAATTTTGGAGAGCAATTTGTAATTATGCCCAAAGGGTAACCAAACTGTGCATACGCTTTGATCCAGCAATGCCACTACTAAGTTTGTCCCCAAAAGATCATAAAAAAGGGAATTTCACCTATTTGCCAAAGCCATCTATGACACAATCTCCAAAATCCACCCATGTCATTTATCAGCAAATCCCACCCATGTCACTTATGCACAAATGCCACCCATGTCTCCAAAAGGCGAATGTCACTTTTGTCACTTAAATGAAAATGTTGCCTTTATAAAAATGTTACCAATATGTTAATGTCACTTCTGTCACCTATCTCCAAATATCACCTTTTTAACCCATCTGCCAATGCCACCTGGGACTCCAATCTCCATCGTCATATAGGTGCTAATGTCACCTGTTTCACATATCTGCAAAAGCCATCTATGTCACCTAAAGGTTCATGCCACCTCAGTCACTTATCTGGTCACTTTTGTCACCTACTTGCTAAGACCACTCATGTCAATGACCTGCCAATGCCATTTATAACACCTATCTTCAAATGTGACCTATTTCATATAACTACAAATGCCACCTATGTCAACTATTTGTAAATACCACTAGTTTCCCTTATGGCCAACATCATTTGTACCACCTATCTGCTAATGGCATTTTTTTCACTTGTTTGTAATGTCTTTCATTTCATCCAACTGCCAGTGCCACCCTATCACCCATCTGCCAATGCCATCTGTGACACCAATCTCCAAATGCTACTTATATCCCTTACCAACCAATGTCACCTATAACACACCTTTCTGCTAATTGTACCTTTGTCAATTGTCTGCAATGACTTATTTCACCCAACTAAGGATGCCACTTTTGTCACCTGTCAATGTCACCTTGTCACTTATCTACCAATTCCACCTATGTCATTTATCTCTCAATGTCACCTCTGTCACCTACATGCCAATGTCACCTCTGTCACCCATCTGCCAGTGCTACCCATGCTACCAGTTTTCCAACTGAACTTGTGTCACCCATCTCCAAATGCCACTTTTATCACCAATCTGCAATCACCCATGTCATTGATCTACAAACATAATCTATGTTACCAATCTCTAGCTACCTAGGTCACATATCTACCATCACATATGCTGCCTTTTTAAAATGTCACACATGTCACTTATTTGTTAATGTCACCTATGTCAGCAATCTAGAAATAAAAAAGGATAGGTACACAACTACACATGGATATCAATATCTCCGGTCCACACATGCTTCTTGAGGAAGTAGAGACTGAACTGAAGAAAGCAATTAGATTAGACCAAGTATATGGGGCTGAAGAGGAGGGGGCACACTGCAGATGAAACAGTTCTTAGGCAGTCCTAAGGGATCAATTCTCAAGATACCAGGAGACAAAAAAAAAAAATACAAAAACCAAAGAGAAAAACTCAGACCCTATTACCCACTCCACTTCCCTAAAGGCAACTGAGAGAGTATCAATTACTACCAAAAATAGGCCAATATTTCCATCTACATAAAATTTTAATGAGAACAATCTACACATGCATTCAGGGCATCCTTGATGAGGGTATCTGAGACAGGCTTTTGAAAGTGACATTCCACAGAAACCACATTTTACCATTACACAACTGAAATTTTAGATGATACCAGATGCCACTGTCCTTATGTTTGCTGACTAAAAAAGCTTTGATATGGCAAAGCAGAACATTGCTTCGAAGGCTCTCTTCCAATGATGTATTTCCTGCGCATATGTAAAAATTACATAAAATTCCTTGAAAGATAAAATAGAAATGACTTTATTTTGATGATCCTTTGATCATTAATATTAACTTAATCTAAAAACTTCTGATTAATAATAATATTAATAATAGCTAAAATGTATATAGTGTCTACCACGTGCCAGGCATTGTGCTCTTAGATACATCTCATCTGAGGTTCACAACAACCCTGGAAGATAGGTGCTATTATTACCTCCATTCTACAGATGAGGAAAGTAAGGCAAAAAGAGGTTAAGGGTCACACAGCTAGGAAATGTTTAAGTCTGGGTTTGATCTCATGTGTTCCTGACCTCAGGCCCAGGGCTTGGTGCACTATGGCATCACCTAGCCACACACATTATTATATTTTATGCATTATATTTACATATTCCATGTATAAATATTTGCGTCTTTTACACATATGTATTTACACATTAATATATTATGAATTAAAGACATCAAAGTGGGAAATCTCTGCTTATAAATGTTAGACATTGTCATGAAGAAGACTCAGCACAAAGTTCAGTTGAAAGACATTACTTTTAAATCAGGGGTTCTTAAACTTTGTGTGTGTTATGGACTCCTTTGGCAGTCTGGTAAACATCATCTCTGAATGTTTTTACATAATTGAAGGAAATGATAAATTTCACTTAGATATTAGTGAAAAAAAAGATGCATTTCCCCCTTTCATATTCATGGACCCCCTGAAATCCAGGTTTCACCTTGCTTCATGTGGCAAGATTCTCCAGATGCTCTCATCTGTGGATGACACTGTCCTCCTACAGTAAGCATTTATTAATTACCTATGTGCCAGGTACTGTGCTGTGTGCTATTAACTTGTTGAATATGATATATTTCTATACTAAACTCTGTGAGTTTATATGTGTTCAACCCTCTGTTATCTACTTCAGATGAGTGAAGTTAACTTAATGTCCTTCCCTTCTCCCCTTCCTTGATTGTATTCTCTCCTTACTCACCCCAATTATGAGAAACAGCAAGTTCTACCCTCTTTTTTCTTCCTTTCTACACTAGTGTTTTCCTCTTTTTACCTACCTACTCTTTTCTCCTCTTTAAACCCTCATAACAGGTGAAATCTACCCCCAGGAACTCTGTTTTTCCTATTAAATGCCTTTGATATCCTTTGAAGGGAAACTTGTTTTTCTCAACTAAAATTTTAACACTGATACACACACACACACACATATGTATGTATGTATCTTCCCAATTGTTCAAATAAATGTACCTTGCTGGATTTCTTGGGACTTTCATGTTTGCATTTCAAAGAACCTATTCAACTATGGTCTCTTCATTAGAGACGTGAAAGTCCACTATTCCATTAAAGACCCATTTATCTGTGTAGGATTTTATTCAGGTTTGCAAGGTAAGTAATTCTTGGTTTTAAACCTATATTATATCTGTTGACCTTTGGGATATTGTATCACAAGTTGCCTCTGATCTCAAAGAGAAGCTGTCAGGTCTTGTTTGAATCTGACTATAGTTCCTTAGTACTTGAACTCTTTTCTTTATGCTTGCAAGTATTTTTTCTTTGATGTGGGACTGTTGGATTTTGGCTATGAAATTCATGACACTTTCCCTTTAGGAATTCCTTTCAGGAGGTGATCTGTGGATTCTTTCTATTTTGCTTTATCCTCTGGTTTTAATAGAACTGGTCAGTTTTCATTTAATGATCTCTTAAAATGTAGTGTCCAGCCAGGCACAGTGGCCTATAGTCTTTGCTCTTAGGGAGGCTGATGTTGGTGGTTCCTTTAAGTTCAGAAGTCTGACCTGCAATGGGCTAAATTGATCAGGTATCCACATCAAGTCTGGCACTCATGTAGTACATAGGAGAATTGGCTACCAGGCTGCCCAAGTTCAATTTTTTTTTAAAGAAAAAAAAACAAGGGGCAGTTAGGTAGCGCAGTGAATAGAGCACTGGCCCTGGAGTCAGGAGGACCTGAGTTCAAATCCAACCTCAGACACTTAACACAAAACTAGCCTGTGACCTTGGGCAAGTCACTTAACCTCAATTGCCCTACCTTCCCCTCTCCAAAAAGAAAAAAAGGAGAACAAAGGACAGCAACCAACCAACCAATCAACTGATGGTCAAAAGATAAGAAAGGCAGTTTTCAGATGAAGAAATCAAATCTATCTATAGTCATGTGAAAAAAAAATGCACGAAATCACTATTGATTAGAGAAATGCAAATTAAAACAGCTTTGAGGTACCACCTTACATATATCAGATTGGATAACATGACAGAAAAAGAAAAACGATAAATGTTAAAGGGCATGTGGGAAAACTGCTGACCATGATGTGCCACTTGGGCAGGGGCACCTCACCCAACTGAATCAATTCGAAGTTCCCTCAGTGTATAACTTAATTTAATATCATTCCCATGTGATGTCTAAGTAAAACTTTTTGTTAGTTGTTAAATGACCTACAAGTATCTCATTTCGTTCCAACATCAAACGTAAGCTACCAGTGGACTGGTCAAAGTCAAGCCTACTCCAGAAGAGCAGAATATGAGATATTCAGTTGGAAATCTCTAACAGGCAGTTTGTGACATAGATCCGCAGCTTGGGAGAGAGACTAGTGCTGGACATATAGATCTGAGAGTCATCTGCATAGAAGTGGTAACTGAACTTGGTGGAGCTGATGAGATAACCAAATCAAAGTATACAGAGAAAAAGAAAAAGGCCCAAGGCAGAGCCATGAGGGATATCCCCAATTAACAGACATGCCACAGATAAAGATCCAAGAAAGTAAACTCTCTGGCAAAACATTCCTTCTGGAATGGTCAGATGGAGAAGGAGAAGCAAGAGACAAAATTGTGACAAAAATCCACAGAGAAGAGTATCCAGGAGACTGATGAATAGTTTCAAACCATACAAGCAGGTCATGAAGGATAAGGAGGCCATTAGATTTGGCTATTAAGAGGATGTTAATAACTTAAAAAAGATCCGTTTCAAATGAATGATGAGGTTATAAGCCAAACTATAGAGAGTTTAGAAGAGAGGAGAGAGAAAGTGGAGGTACCTACTGTAGAAGGCCTTTTCAAAGAGTTTAGCCCAGGGCAGGAGAGGCAGAGGGCAACAGCTAACATGAATGGTAGGATTTAATGAGTTTTTTTAAAAAAAGATTAAGAAGATGTGGGCATTTTTGTAGACAGAAGAGAAGTCACCAGCAAATAGGTAAAGACTGAAGATTACAAAGAAAGTGAAGCAGGAGAAGGCAGGCACAGATAGAACTAGGCTGCTTGTAGAGGGGGAGACTTTGCCAAGAAGAATGCTTCTGATATTTTTTATCAGAGATTGGAACACAGGAGGAGATAGCAGGGGATGGTGTCAGAGATCAGATGGGTGGAAGAGAAAGCTCTCAGTAAATGGCCTCCATCTTATTGATGTAATATAGTGAAAGAAAGGTCCCAGCAGAAGGGGTGTGAGGAGGGAATGTTGTAGGAGGCTTGAAGAGAGGTTTGGAACAGTTGTCTTCAATAGGATAGAATCAGGGAGGAGTCCTAGGATTGTCTTGCTGCAGCAAAGGCCCCACTGAGATAATATAAAATTTGCAGTGGATTCCATAGGCACGTGAAGGAGTAAAGAAGGTGAATGGTAAAGAGTAATTCAGGTTTGATGTTTTATAAGGCATGATCAGCAGTAGGAAAAGGGATTTAATAGAGAATAGTAAAATGATACAGTGAATAGAACATGGGACGTGGAATCAGGAAGAGCTGAGTGCAAATCTAACCATAGGCACTTACTAACTGTGTGACCCTAAGCAAGTCACTTAACCCTATTTGCCTCAGTTTCTTCATCTGTAAAATGAGATAGAAGAAAAAAATGGCAAACTACTCCAGTATCTTTGCCAAGAAAACCACAAGTGGAGTCATGAAAAATCAGACATGACTGAAACGACTGAACAACAAGAAGTCTAAATTGAACTGGTTCACCAAAGGATTAAGATTGGGAAGAGAGAAGAATGCACCCAGTGCAGGGATGATGCCCTGGGCAAGCACTGAGGGATGGAGAGATTGCAGGCCATGGTGAGGATGAAGATAAGGTTAGGGGACATATTCTAATAGAATGATAAAAGATTATGATCACATTGAAGATTTTCAGAGTTCATGAATGCAGAAGTGGAACTCCTGTGGCTCAAGGCAAGAGAAATCCCTCTGTGTAGCTGAAGTGGAGTGGAAGAGTAGGTCATGGTGTTGAGTAGGTTGAAAAATAAAGAAGGTAGGGCATTTGATAGAACTCAGCATTTATACTGAATTCCTCTAGTTTGAGGGCAGGATTTGCAGTAGAGAGGAAGGAAGACCATGAGCCAGAAATGAAACTCATTAGGAAATCAGGGAGAATATTCTTGAGGTGGAGAATATGCCACCAGGTTCTGAATGAGGTGATAAATTTGGATAGCATGTACCTCAAAGGAGGAGAGGTAAATAAGTGATGAGAGGAGAGGGATGATATTAAAGCAGCAAGGGGGAACAACGACCATTCTAATTTTCTCACTATGACCAGTAAGTCAAAAGATATGAGAAAAAATGCAGTCAGTGCTGGGAAAGGTAGTCAGAAATTAGTAAGGAGTCAGGTCTTTGTAAGTGCAAGAAGATGGAAAAAGGGAGAAAAAAGAGGCTTAATAAAAATGAAAGGGAATTTACTAATTATGGAGCAGGCCTCCATTAGAAGCGGTGGTCAGATTTACAGTGGAACATTGGATGAGGTAAGGCTGAAATGGAATGAGAGTTTAGATAGCTGTTGGGGTGGTGTTGATCTCTGGTAGCTCAGAATTCAGTGTCACTGGGATATTGAGATAAAAAGAAGGTAGGATTAGATGGTTGTATGGTAACTACTTTGGGAAAGAATTCAAGAAGACTATCAGTGAACAGAGAGAATTCTGCTGAGGAAGCCAAGTGATTACTAAGTTCAAGGTCTCTTCATAACAAGCAAGGTTGCTTTGTCCTGTGAGGTCTCAGAAAGCCTGCTCCAGACATTAATAGAACAAATGTCCCTGGGAGTCAGTAAACCTGGCCTGAAGGCAAGAAAGGGTAGCGAACCAGTACCCCACCAATCCCAGGGTGAGTGAATGGATCCTCGCTGATGAACTTTTGGGAAGACGTGGATAAGAATCACCTGGGATTGGAAGGCATTGGATGTGTTTGTTACTGTCTGCGTCCCTGGAAAAAATCCCTTATTAATGAGATCAATCGCAGAGTTATGAAAGTATTAGAGTCTCTGTGATTCACTGGAGTGAGACAAAAAGACCTGTTCAGAGGCAATTGCAATAATGTAGTCCCCACCAAATATGCTGAGTCCTGAATAATGCAGATATTCAACAGGCTCTAGTAGTAACAAATGGCTCAAACTTAAATTCAGAAAGCAATGAATTATGAAAGAAGCAAAATTGGTTTTCAAGTTAATTGTTTGGAACTCAAAGCATATTTTCCCATGGAAACAAAATGATCAATGTTGGTTAAGTTCCCAGGCCAGTCCACAAAGACCTATTTAACCCACAGCACAGTGAAATATTGTACCTTTGCAATGGAAAGAATGGTAGAACACAATACTATTGCAATACTACTAATTAAACAAAATCAACTGAACCAAATAAAAATTATTTTTCATCTTGAATACTATTGCTTGGGAAAAAAAGGTTTTGTTAGAGGACAATAAAAAAGTAAAGAGAGTTTAATACTGATTCAAAACATCAAACGAGATCCTTATTTTAAAAAAAAAAACTTTTTACAGTGCCTAATACACAGTAGGCACTTATTCCTTTTCTCTTTCCTCCTTTCCCTTATGATGTGCTCTGGGCATTTTAAAAGGATATCTGATGCTGACAGTACTAGTTCTTTGTTATTTGTAGTATCACTTTTGAGACAGTGGTGTTTGGGAAAAGGCTCCTGAATGGAGCACAGTCTCTGATACAGACTTGCTGCAGCATCATAGAAGACAAATAACTTTTCTTCTGGATCTCAGTTTCCACATCTATAAAATTAAGGAATTTGGACTAGGGAGTCTATTTATTCTAGCTGTAACATTATATTATTGAAATGGGACATGACAGAAATTGGGACTTTCCCTTAATACAAATGCAGTAACATCTTTGTTCTTACACTCACCAAACAAGACTGATGTATTTTTTTTAACTCAGAAGAAATTAAGAAAAGGAGAAACGAAAGAGGAAAATTTCCTGAGGAAACTGGGCAAGAGTTGGAAGAAAAAAAGGGGGAACAAAAAGGAGTTAAAAGTATGTACTTGGAATAATGGCTTGTCTAGGATGTAATTAACTGAAATCTAAAGCATTTAAAGATGTAGAAGAATTTTTTTAAAGATAATTGTACATGGAATATCCATGAAAGAGAAAGAAAGGAGATGGTAGGGAAGAGATGCTAAATTAGAGAGCTTCCCATAACAGTTTCTCCATAGTCTTATTGGCTCACGTCTACTTAACTTCTGTCAGGAATAAAGGGAGAAGGGACAAGAGCAAAAAATAGACTGAGTTGAGGCGATGCACATCCAGTTATATTCATTTTTATAGGATGTTCCCAGGTTGCTTGTTCCTAAATCAGGAAGTGCCTTACAGTACAAGGCATGACTATAAAGCAAGGAGACTGACTACACGAACCCCTGAGAAAATCTGTTGCATTACTTTCCAGTCACACCTCATAAACCTTGCTACCAAGTTTCTCATTTGGGTGTACTGTGAACCAAATCATATCCCCTGTGAATACAGTGAATGTTTAGCACCTTTTTCATCATAACATGGAAAGGATATATCATTACATTTATTATCCTTGTTTTCTGGCACCGCCATTAGAGTGGGAATCCTGCTTCAGTGTTTTTCAACTGAACCTCTTTTTTTTTTCATTTTCTCAGAGTCATAGCTTGCTTCCTCAGGATCTATATTTCCATGTATTATATTTAAGTGATTTCCTTTATTTTGTCTATGCTTCCACCTATGATGTTTATTCTCTTGACCTCCACATCTGATCTATACCCAATAAAATTTTATTTTCTTTATGAATTTTTAGGAAACATCAATACCATAATAAGATATATAATCCAAAATATCATGTTGCTTCTTCCTTAAATTTCATTACCATGCCTTATGAATTAACTATAACAATTGGCTAGCTGAAAAAAAGCAAAGCGAAATTAAATTACAAATAAGCTATCTCCATGAGACTCTTATTAATGTACTATTACTTTCTGGGCTACTAATTCCATTTAAAAAATAAGAAAAACCAATCACTTGTAACCTTGCAAATCCAGGTCAGGTCTCATCACACTGAATCATTTAAGCTTAAGTGTTATATTTCAAGGCAAGCAACCAAGATCCTTGACTCAGCTGAGCACTGATGACATTTTCATCTGAAAATTTAATCTCTTTGGAGGTGGCTGGCCTTGTCTCTATCTCCAATTAATACACAGTATTTTACTGAAACAGGATACGCATTATAATGTTCCACTTTTTCTTTGAGACCTAAAAAGTGACTAATTCAGTTGTATTATCTAAAGAGATAAAATACAAGTTACCTGCTTTGCGCTGATTGGCATTTGCACTAGAAAAATTATGCCTTTTATTTCTTTACAATTACTTAAATATGCACAGTGGGGAGAGGAGGAGAACCACATTTCATTTAAAATGTAATGTTCAGCTTTTTGAGAATCTACATAACCTCTCTGAATCCCAACATCCTTCTGTGACAGCACCCCTCCAATCAGCTTCCCTCTTTCCAGCTAACTTCCCAGCTCCCTGGCAGATCAAAGCAGCATTTGGACTTTTAATAACCCAGGCAGGGTGCAATGCCAGGGGATATGCATCCTGTCCATTCAGCCTCAATCCATTATCCCCAGTTCTGGCTTCGCCACACTTCCTCCCCTGTGGGGCTAAAGGGAGTTCAGTTTTAACTTCACAAGTTGCTAGCTAGCTGCCAGACTATATTTAGCCTCAGAGGTCATGGGGAATGGGCCTAATGGTGATAAAGAAAAGGACTTTAAGCTGCCAAAATTCTGGAGTTGATCCTTACAGAATATATCCAATATATCCTAGAATGCTAAATTGGTGGGCTCTTAAAACTTAAGAATATGAAAATGGGGCGGGAAATAGTTTTCTCCATGGTAGAATTTTTTCATTTTTGCCTTTATATCCCTAACACCAAATGCCAGGTCTGGCATACAGTGGGTGGTTAATAAATATTTTTTGATTGTTATAAACTTTCTTCACCAAATTATCTTAACTATAAGTTCTATTTCATCCTTACAACCTCCCAAATAGTCCTCTCTGTTGTTTCTTTGGAAAACCTTCCTATCTGGGAGAAATTAACATCACATACCAAGTTCCCTGAACTTTTATTCTAAGTTGCATTTTTTGCTTTGAATACACACCCTCACAGTTTAGCAAGATTATTTATCCTCTCCATGAACACTGTCTTGAATTTATTATGCCTAAAAATGTAACAATACGACCACTTTTACTTGTTATCCTTGATATGTTATACTATAAAGTTTGCCTTCTGCTTACTAATATTCCAAATATTTCTACCATTCTGGTCCAGCAGAGATAGGCTAGTATTCTAATGCTTCTTTGGAGCCAGGGAAAGGAGATAAAATGTTGCATCTTAATTTCACCCTTATTCTCTACTTAAAATACATTTATACCTCATTCAAGAAAAGAATTCATTCACTCTCAACTAACCAATGACCTCTGTTAGAGCCACATGGAACAATTTCAGTGATGTTGAAAAACTTCCTTGGTCAAAATTATTTCCCTCTTTGTCTTAGCAGTTCCTGAAATTCCTACCATTACTATCTACATTAATAATTAATGGTTGTAATGACTGCTATGGTATGGAAAAACATAAACATTACCTGAGAAGAGTAATATATTAAAACATCATTCATCACTGATGCCTTAATTCATACTTAATTTCCTTGATCAGAGCAGGATTTTATTGCTTTAAATCAAATACTGTTAGTAGACTTACACAGACTTAGAAAAATAGATGATAAAGAGTACAACAAAAGAAAATTAAACCATAAGAAAAGAGACGCTTTTAGAGTTGATTTCATAAAAGGAATAAGACCACACAACATCCTAGAGTGGCTTTAAATAGTTTCTGAAGCAGCTTTCACTCTGATTTTTGACTCAATCATTACAGAGAGGCTCTAAGACAGATGTAAATAAGCATGCCAATCAGTAATTTGCTTTTTCTGGCACTGCTCCTAGACTGTTTCCTAGTTAACATTACCCCCTAAGTAATGTCATGGTTCTAGATACATATAACAAATGAAAAGGATCATACTAGGTCCATAGATTAAGGGGCAAAAGTGATCTAACAGGTTATCTAGACCAGGGGTGAGGAACCTTCGGCCTTAAGGCCTCATTTGGCCCTCTAGGTCCTTAAGTGCAGCTCTTTGACTGAATTCAAACTTCACAGAACAAATCCTGTTATTAAGGATTCTAGTCCAACTTCCTCCTTTTACAGATGAGTAAACTGAGGCCCAGAAAAGGGATGTTCAAGGCCACACAGGTAATGACAAAGATGTGAACTTGGGTCTTCTGACTCCTTATCAGAATTCTTCCTACTACATTAGGCTGTCTCTCAGTTTCAGGAACTATCTTCTAATTCAGAAGCTCCAAACACAGGAAAATAAAAGCAGAATGGACCTAGTGCCCTCCACCTTTGACCTTGTCAGAGATCATGACCATGGACATGGTTTGGAAACAAGCCCTCAAAGCTTTGTCTGACTTCAAGAAAGACAAAACTAAGTCAAGTAGACATACGATGATCACTTTGTGAATATGCCTATTAAATTGGCCAGCCTGTGATGCAGTAGGATACTTCCATGAGTTGGAAATGGGAAAGAACAGGCAAATTTCAAGGGCCAAAAAGATCAGAAGGGTTCACTGGTATTCTTTGTCTTCCTAGGTAGGATCAGTCTTGGTTGGGGGCCAATCTGGGTAACCAGGAATTAGTGGAAATTTTAGGGACTTGAGAGAGGGATAAGCATTGGGCAGAGGGTGTGTCTTAGGTAAATTTCACCTATTTACCAACACTCCCTAGACAACCCCTGACCTCCATTAACATTGGTGCCAACACCCTTCTAAGCTAATGTTGCATGCTAGGAGAGAAAGTGTTGGAGTGGAGGGAAGTGGGGGGTGGAAGTACAGGGTATGAAGGAGCTACTGCTTCCCACACCTTGGAGAAGAGCCAATATTGTCCTCTGGTGCCAGCTGGGTGGTGCTATCCCCTTCTCCAGTTTGAAAATCAAAGAGTCCTTCATTCATCATTTATTCATTAATATCATTTACATAACCATGACCATGTGAAATTGTTCATATGTTTTGTTTTGATAATGTGCCATGTCATAAATAGTAAAGTCATGGGAGAAAAATAACTTGTCTCCTACCTCATTTTCTCTTCAGTCTAGCATGTTACCATGGACAAATAGGCACATACTAAATGTATTTAGAGATGACAACAGAACTTTAGAGTATGTACCTACTGCATGGGTTTAGAGCAGAATTTTACATCTGAGTTAGTACATAAGAGGTTTTCTCTTTAATCATTTTTAGGGATCTAGATCTGTGATTTCATTAGTAGAGAACTTTAATTTTTTTTGGTAGGAAACTTTCAATGAGGGGACTCCCACAGATAATCTGTGACATCTAGCCTTCCATGGTGGCACAGGGGCACTCAAAGGTTTTGGCAATGGTCACCCAGCTATTATGAATAAATGGCAGGACTAGAACCTAGGTCTCCCTGACTCCAAGACCTACCTTCTTTCCACTATTCCACATTGCCTTTCTAATCATTGACCATTGCAAAATACTTCTAAAACATCACTGGGCCTGTAAAAATCTATCTGCCCTCTAACATTTCCATTGATCATGCCATAATTTGCCAATGCCAGACCTTTCCAGCAGGGTCAGACTTACACAGAATGATAGAATGCTAGAACTGGAGGCCTTAAAGGGTAAGCTAAGGATAACAGGATCACAGATTTAGAACTAGAACGGATCTTAGGGGTCACCAAGTTGTAATGGTAACGTAATTTGAATTTGAAGAGCCCTTTTTGTATTGGCAAGTAAGCAGGTACTTAGCACCTTGTGTCAAGTTAAGCAAAGGTAGCAGGTACTTAGCACTTAGTAATTGAGCAAGCCTCTGTTGGGGAAACAGAAGGTATGAACTCTTGTCTCCCCCTGCTGATGTAACAGGAAGGAGTTGGATGAAACAGAAAGCTAATGCTGTGTGTATGTAAGAAAAGGCCCAGAGAGAGATGTTCAGAATTTATTGGGACCAGCATCTGGAGGCAGAGCAGTTACAGAAGAGAAATGAGAATTGAGAACTGAGGCAGAATTTCTCCAGAACTTGTGGTGGCAGAGCTTTTTCTGACGAGGAGCCCAGGAGCACCACTTCTCCCTCCCCCAACTGAAAAGCTGTTGTGAATACTATATTGTGATTTTCTGTGATAAGTTGTAATATTATGAATGCTATACCTTGATTTTCTGTGAATGTTTTGCTTTGATTTGTTATGGAACAGAGTGTTCACTATACTGTGTAATCAGAATCTTAAAAGCTGTTCACAGTAGCATTCTTCTGGAAAGCTGCTCATGCATGGCGTTACACAAGTCCAAACCCTTCATTTCATGATGAGGCCAAGAGAAGTTAAATGAGTTGTCCAAGGTCACACAGCTAGTAATTGTGTGAGATGGGATTCAAACTCAGGTCTTTCTAACTTTGCGCCCAGTGCTCTATTCATGATAGCAAGCTTCCTCTTCCAGATTAAACACCTTTATCCATGGCCAGTGAGGAGAAGAGCAGTGTTAGAAGCCAGTTGGAACTAGAACAGGGGCCCTATTTTAGTATGTTTCCCACTATATCACAAAGAAAAAGGCAACCATCTACATGCTTTGATTTCAGGTGCTACTTCCCTTAAGATTCTTTTTTTCTTTTTCTCTTTTATGGAGTGGGAAAAGGAGGGCAATTGGGGTTAAGTGACTTGCCCAAGGTCACATGGCTAGTTTTAGTGTCAAGTGTTTGAGACTGGATTTGAACTCAGGTCCTCCTGACTCCAGGGCCGGTGCTTTCTTCACTGCTCTACCTAGCCACCCCTTCTTTAAGATTCTTACCCTGCTCAGTGATTTCTACTGAACTTTAACCAGAAGGTAACACCTTTTACTCTGCAATTAGAGATAAGACTCCAATTTCAAATCCCTCTGGGATAGGTGACACATTGGCCTATACTGCTTACCTTATAGTGTAAATGAATAATATGGTGTTTCTCTTTGCCCCTTGCCCCACCCCCCGATTTAGAAAACAGGTACACACTTGGGACGCTGAAGGCATAGAGATTTCACAGAAGGGAGAAAAGAATCCCCAAATTGAAGGCTTTATCAGTTCTTTCTATTTCACAGCTTTTTCCAGCGCTGGCCCTGACACATGATTTCCATATACTCCTCACATCAGATGACTGAGCTAGTCAGCAACTAACACTTTCAGTCACTCAGTCAGCAACGATTTATAAAATTCTTACTTGGTGTCATACTTTGGGCTAAGTGACATGGATACAAAACAAAAGACATAAAGAAGCCCCTAGCCCCAAGGAGCTCACATTCTAATAATGCAGGAGTTGATAAGCAAACCACTATTCATACAAGAGATATATGGTGCAAATGGAAGGTATTATGCAA